>NW_027282727.1:0-163819 GCF_046629955.1 Centroberyx affinis
GTCATCTTTATATACTATTAAATAATGTATAAATTAATACCTTAGTTAACATGAACACCATTAGTAAATTACACATTAGTTAACTGTTAATTAAGGGTTAGTTAATGCTTATTAAGCATTAACTAACCCTTAACTTAGTGACCTTTATTGTAAAGTGTTACCAAATTTATAGTATAAATCACAGTTAGTAGTATCAAACTAAGTGACATTATAAATCAGTGTTTTTATGAAAATATAACTGATTTTTATTTCTAATGATGCCTCATGGTGATCACCTTCTGGAGGCTATTTTATTTAACGTTACATCATGGATCATTGGTAAGGAACTCAGTGATGAATGATGATGAATTTAGTGTTAAGTAGTAGTGTTAACACTACAGAGATTTACATTTGGAGTCTTGGTTCCAGTGGCATGACATGATTTGACCTCACCGTCTTCTGTTGTCTCCTGTATTCCTTTAGTTACGGACGAGTATATGCTGCCGACCCCTACAACCACACACTTACTCCAGCAGCCACATACAGCGTTGGTGCCATGGTAAGAGCATCCTGCCGGCCAGCTGTCTCTTGTCACCCCCCCCCCCCCCTCTCTTCCCCCGGCCCTCTTTACACCTGGCATTAACACGCTTCCCGTCGGCAACGAACGTCCAAATCTGATTTAACGATTTCTCTTTTGCCGCGCACGCCACTTGCTCTCGTGATACGTGCGTTGCTGAAAGCTGCACTAGCCAAGATTTGGATGTAAAAACGCAGCACCAAAAATGAAAATTCTGTCATCATCTCCTCCCCCTCATGCCAAATGAAGCACAGGTGAAATTTGTTAGTCCATATAACACACAGGGAGGCTGCCAGCACAACTTGGTAGCAGCCTTCTCCAAAACAACTGAAGTCAATGGGGACCTGTTCTTTAGAGTTCCAAAACAAAAACAGCCAAACAATCACACCGTGAATAGAAAGACCTATACACCATTATTTGTTGCAAATCAGTCAGCTGTAGTTAAGATTTGCACTAAATCATGGTGTAAATATACTGTAGGTCTTGGAAGTTGGTCTTCAGTTTGTCTTTGGAACTCTGAAGAACTGGTCCCCACTGTGCTTCAGCTGGCATGAGGGTGAGTAGATGATAACAGAATTTGCATTTTTGGGTGAACTACTCCTTAAAATCGCAAAGAAGAGCGTCCCATCCCCACAAATTGAGACGCTGTAGATTCACCCTGTTTGGTCTAATGGAATTCTGGTGTCGGTATGGACACTGGTAGGGAATCTTCTCCACATGGGAAATGATGAATCAAAATTTACGATTGAAATCCAAAAGTATCTCCTAAACAGCAGAGAAAGCTGGACTCACCAACAATGTCTCAACCTCTTCGCCACCTCCATCACCACCACATACTAAGAAGGCAGCAATTTCACTGACGTCACCTTACAGGATTCCTGGGAAACAAAGTTTCAAACTTCTTGGGGCCACCAACTTGGGGCCACCAAATTTCAAAATTGCCTAGTGCAGTTTTAAAGCATCAAACATGTTATCTGGCTTGTTCCCCATCCACCAGTATCCCGACAATCCATTTTTGACAATCTACGTGGTTCGCGTTCATTTACATGTTGAACAAAATGCACACATTGGCTAAAATTACTTTCTATTTCCGGAGATGCTAAAGTGGATCGGAGGCACATTGTGTTTTTTGCACTTTGTTGTTAATGTGGATTGTAGATGCATTGTATTTACACTTTTGAAAACCAATCTTCATTGCGTCTCGCATGCATTTACACCTGGATTCGATATTTTTTTTCACTCTCAACACAGTCTGATCAGCCATGTTAATGCCAGGTGGAAACAGCGTCTCCGTCTTTACCTTTTCTCTCCATTTTTCTTTGATTTCTCCAACTGCTCTCCACATGTTCTCTCCCTTCATCTCCTCCACATCCTTAATACCCCCCCCCCCCCCCCTTCCCCTCTCTCCTTCCCCTCTCCCCTTCCCCTTCAGTTGCTGCGCATGGGTTTTTTTTTTTTTTTTTTCTGCGGCGACATCTCCTCACTTAAACTTAATTGAATTTGTCTCCGGCGCTAACGGCAGTCCAAATGCCACATTAATCCCGCCTGTAAAAGGTGATGAATGTCTTCATGCCTTGGTGGCGCAGTCCATGTTAGTTATTATATTTCTAATTTGGTGGATACCAACCTCGCCCCGCGCTCCCCGGTAATGGAATAATTAGTCATTTTGATAATTAAATCCCTTCACCTAAGTGGTGCGGCTGCCGCAGGGGAGAGGGAGGGAAGGATTTGAGCAAGAGAGCTGGGAGGGACTGGAGAGATCGGAGACTGTGGCCAAATAACGCTATTGTTGAGAAATAAGCTAGCAAAAGACAGGGAGAGATGGGTAAGATGTAAGATATACGGCTAAACAGGCTAACAACAGGCTTTGGTCAAATAGTATTCACAAGTAATTATTTGCGTTTCTTTTAAAGGAATAGTTCACCCAAAAATGAAAATTCAGTCATTATCTACTCACCCCCATGCCAGAAGAAAATCGGGTAAAGTGTCTTAGTCCATACAACAAGATCATACATTGCAGCTTTCTCCAAAACAACTGAAGTTGCCGGAGACCGGTCTTCAGTCTTCAAAAAATAACGGAAAATAACCATAAATTGGCTCCATGCAGCATACTCCCAGTCTCTTGAAGCCAAACAATCCCAAAGTAGGCCTGGGCGATATGGTTGAAATCAATGTCATGACAATCATAAGGATTTTTCTTGATATCAATATATATCACGATCATGGTTCACGTATGCAAAATCACGCTAAATAATCAAATGAATGTTCATCTCATTGAACCGAATGGTAATGTTAGGTGTGGTGTCAAACAAAACTGAAATTTTCAAATAATATTCCTACCATACCTCATTTTCTCCTACCATACCTCATTTTATCAGAGTTTTTAAGTAAAATTTGCTTGTCATCATCAATTTAGACAGCAGAAATGTGTGTCACAATATCAAAAATCATATCATCACGATATGATTCTACTGAAAGACGATAAACGATAATCTTGAATTATCGCCCAGCCCTATCCCAAAGTGACTTGAAAAGACCGACATTTACACCGTTATTTAACTGAAATCGCCACCCTAGCTGTTATTTCAAAACACGTCACGTTTACCTTGATAGGTAAGGCTAGCTTGAATTAGCAGAAAGCGGCAAACCGCTCTGAGAAGCAATCCAGCAGATTTCCCGCCAAAAACCGACCCGGTGGCACACAATGTAAAACGCAGTGTAGCGGGCCGGTCGAAGCTGCCAATCTTCTCGGTTTACTGTTACTGTTACTGTCTCATTAGCTTGATTCAGTTTTGCTAGCCTTGACGATCAATCATGGAGAGTTTCATCTTGTTCAGACGAACTAAACGCTTAACTGTCGAGTAAGACGACATGACAACCAAAGAAATCGGCACAATCTTCCAGGTATTGTAGTTTCGTCTAAAAATACGTCATATTTATTCTGTAAAATTGCATCAAGTGCAACACACAAAGAAGTCAATAACTTCCGGGTCACACAAATCGAACAAATTAAATATCAAAATCAAGTTTGGCCCATAGCCCATTTTTTCATTTCCTATTTTTGATCTGAGCATAAAATCGATTTGTTTTTTGACCAGTACAGTATATTTACACCATAATTTAGTAACTACAGCTGATTGATTTGCAACAAATAACGGTGTATATGGACTAACAAATTTCACCCGTGTTTCATTTGGCTTGAGGGTGAGTAGATGATGACAGAATTTTCATTTTTGGGTGAACTATTCCTTTAATGTCTCAAAATCAATAAGTTACGTTAAGATGATAGAGATAGCGCCTGTAAACCCTTTAAACCCTAAGGAGTCAGCCCCCAGTCCGCCTTCATCTCCGCCCTGTGAACACCAGCATGACCCACCAGTGACGAAAGACATTTTTTTGCTTGTCTGTTCATCGCCACCGATTTCACTTGATTCATTTGATGCATCTTCTTCCTTCTCTTTTTTTTTCTCTTGGTTTATTAACCGGATTTCTTTCACGTAGCCGTTGGCATGTACCCCCGGCATGAAGCGTCTCGGTGTGCTTGCTGCATGACGGTTGCTCCGGTCATGGGTCATTTCATCCCCCCCCCCATGGGTTTGCACCGGAAAATAACGGTAACGTAACGTTGAAAACTCCACTTGTGGTTGGCCGCAGGGCTGAGGGAGGCTAACGTGTGTGTGTGTGTTTGTGTGTGTGTGTGTGCGTGCGTTTCTGTGCCTTTGTGTCTATATGGATGACTTTTGCGTATACGAATCTACGTACGCGTGTGTTTGCGTGCCCTTGTGGGGGTGCCTTCGTGTGTGTGTCTCGGTGTCGTCAACGTGTGTGTGTGTGTGTGTGCGCACGCTGTGTGTGTGTGTGTGTTTCAGAACGCTTTCGCCCCACTGACAGATGCCAAAACTCGGAGTCACGCCGACGACGTGGGGCTGGTGCTGTCCTCCCTCCAGGCTAGTATATACCGGGGAGGCTACAGCCGCTTCGCACCCTACTAACAACACCTCCACCTATACTCAACCTTCCAACAGGGCAGAAAGCAAGAAAGAGTGCGAGTGTGCGTGAGTGAATGAGAACGACAAAAGAGAGCAAGAGCGATATAGAGGAGAGACATTACCGAGGCCTGGGTATTGCAATACATGCAGTTGTGCATCATTTTAAACATCTCCTAAGTGAGAGGTACAAAAAATGAATAAGAATAAAATGACAGCTGATATTTTTCATCTTATACCTCAGATATTTTGTGCTGTGTATTTTGATATTGTGGGTTTTTAATTTCTAAAGATTTAAACATAGATCGTCGGCTGTAGAGGTTTTTCCGTGGTACTAATAGAGAGCTGCTAGAGTAACGATTAGGACACAAAGAAAAACTTACCGGATTTAAATTGTTAGGGCTTGTATAGAACTCCAACCCTGTAAGATACGTCATAGTCACAATTTGGGGTTTTTATGTTTTGTAAGAGTGTTTAAGTGACTATACTAGTCAAGTGTTGTTTTTTTGTTTCGTTTTTTTTTCTTCTCAGCTTCCCTTGGCGCTTCCGTCGATTTAGCAATGTTAGTTTTTTTTTTTTTTTTTTTTTTGGTTTTTGTTCCGTTTTTTTTGGAGGGGTTGGGTTGGGTTTGGCAGGTAGTAAAGTAAGTCGTGGTAAAACTGGGATTGATAAAAAGTTCTTTTCGGAACTTTTGAGAGCAGGGAAGGTTAGAGGAAGTGTAGTTTTTTTGTGAATGGTGTGTAGTCATCAGCGAATTATCCAGGCTGTTGATTTGTTGACTAGATAATGTGGTTATATCTTACATCACTCCAAGCCAAAGGTTCTGGTGGACATATCTGGGGTGTTTATGTGTATAGTCAAGATTTTACATAGATATGAACTATGAGACAAGAAAAAAAAAGTATTGCCATGGCAAGTAAACTGTTCAACCATTTAATTACTTAGTCCAAACCCTGAGTAGTGTTGGCCATCCAGAAGCAGATGTTTTTTATATAAACTTCCAGTATATTGATTGGTATAATTGATGACTTTTATATTATGGGAGAGATTTAAAAAAAAAAAACGAAAAAAAAAGAAATAGCGGTGTCCAAAGCCACCGTCTCTATTTTTTCTTTTAGTTAATTTTGTTTTGCTTTGTTCTGTTTTTTTCAAAAGTAATATGACTATGATTATTTGTAATGAAGGTTGGGGAAAAAAGTATAACAATCCAACAGTGTATTATATTTGAACTGTGCAGTGAAGATGTTCTCTTATATGAAATACACAACGGTATAATGTTTTAGATTTAGACATGTAGAACAATTGTTAGGGAGAGCTATCTCATTTTCTATCAAATCATATTCAGATTTATATTATCTCTTTACAAGTAATGCAATCACAATGTAGATATTCTCATTGAATTTTTGTCAACTGTACTATTTTGCACACAACCTGTAATTTTCTCATCACTTCATAAGCCTGTGAGACATATCAGTGCTGTATGTTGTATTTTTTCTCTG
The DNA here is from genome assembly GCF_046629955.1 of Centroberyx affinis. Classification (NCBI taxonomy): domain Eukaryota; kingdom Metazoa; phylum Chordata; class Actinopteri; order Beryciformes; family Berycidae; genus Centroberyx; species Centroberyx affinis. The sequence continues at coordinate 6,042 of NW_027282727.1, forward strand.
TTTTTTATTTTGTCAGTTCCGCAAAATTTCTGATTCTTTTTTTTTTTCTGTACCATTTTTAATGTGACATTCCTTTTCTTTGTTATTTTCCAGAACTCAGCCTTTACACTTTGAAAAATTAACTGTTTTAATATTAAAATATTAAATAACGAGAAATATGATTTGTGAACAGGATAAATCTATGATGTAAATAGGAGTTAATTAAATAAAGCCGTGGTGGATTTTGAAAAAGCGCTACACGGGCGAGAGGAGCCTGGCTAGGGCTACACCGCAAGCTAGCCTGCTAGCCACTTCCTTCGCCACATTCTGTTTACAACTCTTCCCAATTAGCGGTGTTGTCACATAACTCCCTTTTTGTATTTATAACAAATTAAACAGGAGAAACATTCAGATGCAACACATTATTACAAAAAAAGGCAGTGGCAAAAAAGCCTCCAGACCTCCTGACTCTGGTGGCTAAAGCCTTCATGTGTGTGCTGTATGTGCGGACCATCAGTCGGAAAATGGCGGACTCTTAACCCTCACTTTGCCGAATGTCCGGCTACGTAACTACTTTATACAATCTCTGCTTCCAGTAGGTGTTGTGGTTCAAAAAAAAAGGCTTCCTACCCCGTCATTGTATGTGCATGCACTATGGTTCTTCCACCTAACAATAACCATCAATAAAGTTTTGTTTTCTCAAGACATGGAGGCGTTGTCGTCTGCTTTCTCTCGTCAAAAGTCTCTGGAGGTGTCGCGCAAAGCAGGATTAGCGTGTTAGCCGGATAACACGTAAAAAACACCACGATATCTAGTCTGAAATTTTGTCCATTATTGGCAATCAATCAATATGTATGACTGAATCACATCCCTAAACCTAACATTCAGGTATAGTTTTATAGATTCAGATCAATATCGGAATATAGACAATCCTGTTCACAATTATCTGGCTAATTTGCTAATTCTGCTTTGTGGATTAGCCATTTGTCTTCAAATCAACATACAACAAACATGGAACGTTGGGGCACTGGAATGTTTTTTTTATGCTTTTTGGTTTGTTTGAAAAAGTTATTTTAGCTGTTATTGGAATAGATTGTGAGTTGATTAGTAACTCCAACCAAAGAAGGGGAAATGCTGAAGTGTTGAGGGAGAATAGAGGATTCATTTTCTGAAGAGGCCATACATTATGGAGTAGGGGTTAAATCAGTGATTCTCAACCTTTTTCATATCAAGGACCCCTAATTTAGTCGACATTAGAACCACAGACCCCCATTTGATGAGATTTTGTCTCTCTGACCCAAATTTGAGAATATTTGTATGTTAGATATGATTTTGTCCAGAATTTCCATGACTATCTGTATTGTAGGTAGAGAGATAACAGTGAAACTATGACCAACATACTCATTCGTCTACATTTTTAATTGTGTTAACTTCTTATAAATTAAATAATGGTGACTTTTAAAAATTCATCAATTTGCTGGGGACCCCCTGGAACCCTCTCAAGGACCCCCGATGGTCCCCGGACCCCCCGTTGAGAACCACTGGGTTTAATGAACTATGCCAATGACCTGGGAATCTATGAGTAGGCATGTAGTGGATGATGAACCCACCTAGACTCAGTTTATCCACATTTGTATGTGTAGAATAAAGTTTACCACCTTTTTACTGACATCATAGTAAGTAGCGTTCGGGTCTTTTAAGGAAAAACTTTTCTCAACATGATTACCGGTAGTTGTTTTTGTTTCTATTGGTGGTCGTTTGCCTTATAATGACCATTGACTGGAGGTAATGGTTTACCAACCTTTTTTATTTGCCACTACATCATCTAGAAGTGGGCCTTGACCGCATGGGTTCAACTCAACTTTCTCACTCTTTCTATCAATCTTCAGCATATCAGTCACTTCAGACACTTGAGATTTTGCTCAATCTCAACTTTTTTTTCTCAAATTTAAGAGTGTGAACCTGATAAGGGGAAAGCAAAAAGTGTAACCGTATGCGGAAAAACTGCGATTGTAACCACTTTGCAGTTCAAGAGTAAAATTTTAAAGATTTTTAGTTTAGCTGGGCAAGGCACTTCACTCCAGCCGAGCAGAAAAAGCAGAAAAACTGCTAACGTCAGCCTTCTAGTGGTAATAACAAGTAGATTTTAGGCTCCGATATCTCTCACTTGGTTTCACAAATTGTGGAAATGCGTCAACACAGGCATAAAAACACGGCAGCAAATCTATCGGTCGGCATTCCAAGGTAATAAAAAATCAAAATGATCAATTTATGCCATCTTTACACAGAGAATTTATACCAGCATAAAGCAGAATCTGTCCCAGTTAAAATTTCTGTGTAAAGATGACATGCCAGTAAAAATTGCTGAGATTGCTAAATTATCTCTGCACTGATCCACCTCTCGATGGTGTAAATAAGCCGGAGCAGAACTGGGATTTATTAAGTGTGAAGTTGGGCTATCAACGGGAAACTGTGGCAAACAGTCGATTGCCATCTACTTAAGGTGAGGGAGAACTGCAAAAAATCACAGCTAGGTTAATAGAGACTTTGTTTCAGTTCAAGCAGGCAAAACTATAAATATTAACGGAATGGCCTAGGCCTTAAATGGCCTAGTTTTGACCGATATAGCAAAATAATCATTCACATAAAGTGTACTGCTGCATAACTCAACTCAACTCAACTCAACTTTATTTATATAGCACCTTTCATACAAGCCTGCAGGCCAAAGTGCTTCACATAGCAAAATTACAACAATAAAATGTTCAAAAATCAATAAATAAGTAAAAAAAAAAAAAAAGAAATACAATAAAATAAACACCAGGGATAAAAGTAAAAACCAATTATTAGAACCTAAAAACTAAGGCTATAACATTACTCCAAATTAAAAGCCAGATTAAAAAGATAGGTCTTTAATTTCCTTTTAAAAATACCGAGAGAGCTTACCATTCTAATATCCAGAGGCAGTGAGTTCCACAGTTTAGGGGCATAAAAACAGAAGGCACTCTCACCGGTACTTTTATGGGACACATAAGGAACATTTAAAAGAAAAGCGGTGGAGGACCTTAGTGATCTGGCTGGAACATAAAATGAAGAGACGGCGGAGGGAAGGAATGGTAGGGCTGAAACCTGCTCAGGATAAATCTAAACCAGTGGTTCTCAACGTGGAGTCCGGGGACCACCGGGGGTCCTTGAGGGGGTTCCAGGGGTTCCCCAGCAAACTGATGAATTGTTAAACTTCAACATTATTTAATTTACAAGAAGTTAATGATTAGAGAATGTAGAAGAATGACTGTTTTGATCATAGTTTCTCTGTTATTTCTCTACCTACAATACAGATAGTCATGGAGTTCTGGACAAATTCATATATGACAATAAAAATATTCTCAGATTTTGGTCAGAGAGATAAAATCTCATCAAATGGGGGTCTGTGGCCCTAATGTGGACTAAATTCGGGTCCTTGATATGAAACAGGTTGAGAATCACTGATCTAAACAGTCCATTGGTGCTGTGGAGGCACTTGAGTAGCATAGCATGGTCAAGGGTGTTGAACTGATGTCTAATACTTCATGTAGAGGAAAAAAAGAAAAATAAATCCGAGGCACTTGGACATACGGACTCCCCATATTTCCAAAGAGCACCTCCAGGGAAACATGTTTGAAGCTCTAATCAACAGCACAGTTTGTTATCTATGTAACCTAATGTGTAATCTGACAGTTTCAATGGGCATTTTATATGGACTTATATTTCTGGGCTTTTATATGGATTTTATATGGACTGCTGGAATGGGATGTTTGAAATGAAACCAGCAAGTCTTGTGTGTGCAACTAACTTACCGATACAGGGAGCAACTACACTTACATGTAGTTTGTTTGAAATGCATTGCTAAAGAACTGGTCCCCATTGACTTCAGTTGTTTTGGAGAAGGCTGCTGCCAAGTTGTGCTGGCAACCTCCCTGTGTGTTATATGGACTAACAAATTTCACCTGTGTTTCATTTGGCATGAGGGTGAGAAGATGAGGCCAGAATTTTCATTTTTGGGTGAACTATTCCTTTAAGTTTACGCAACTAAAACAGCTTTGGTTATGGTTTGGTATTAACAAGTCATGTTCATTTCATGTATTTGTGTGAGACCAGAAGGTAATCCATATCCAGGGTCTGGAAAATTGGTATTAACTATTTTAACAGCATATCACCTCACCTATGAATCAGGTAATTTGTTGTACAGTGAGTCATTCATTCTTTCAAACTTTATTTCAGACTCAGGGTCCAGATAAAAAAAAAAGAACAAACAGGACATAACATACAATGAGTTACATACAAAGGATCAATAAAAGATCATGGTTTAAAATATATATTAATGTCTTACAAAGAGCAAAGAGTCATTTGTAATTTAAGTGAATTTAACTTCCTGATCTCATATTTTACACTTCATGTTAGACAGCAGGGATAATTTTGTTCATGATGAATGTTCCTATTTTCACTTTTGTGATGGTTATAGTTAGGGTTTTTTTGCAGGGGATTTTCTGTATTTGGAACATGCACAATAGATTTATGCCTGTTGAGTTTTTGTCATTTATAGCAAAGTACATGTTGATTTCTTCCTTCCCAAGCTCAGCCAATAGACAAGTTAAGGATGAAAACAGCCTTTTTCCATTATTTCACCTTGTCACTGGTAAAGTACTTTGGAATCCAGTGAAATATGCACGTCGTCACCAGTTTCTAATTGAAGCAAAAAGAAGAATTACTCTCCTATTCTCAATTTGATTAGTGTAATTAGAAAAACTTAGCCAGGGGTTAGGCAGAAAGATAAGCAATATAAATGTTTAAATTTGATGAAGGGTTCACATTACAGAAGGTAATTATGTCCCGCTCGCGCAGAAACAGGTAATCAATAATTAATGCATAGCAGGTCACATGTCATGGAGATATAATTCAAATTGGTTATTAATTCTGTAATTCAGGGGAAAGAAGTCAAGAGAGAAAGAGACAGTTTCCCTTCCCATCCTTCAACTCCTCCCCTTTGATAAGAGACTGAGACACTGTGAGGTTCTCTGGGATTTGGCTTTTTATGTAGCAGTTATGAGAGGATGGAGGTTAAGTATATGTTCTCAATTAAATGCACATGCATGTAGGAACAGTATATTCCTCTCTCACTCTCTCTCTCTCTCCGTGTGTGTGTGTGTGTGTGTGTGGGTGGGTGTAGGAGCCAGAGGGAGAAAAGCAGTGAGGCAGCAGACACACACACACAAACACACACACACACCCAGATACACACACACAGGCTCATACAAAACACTTCTCTAGTTCCTTGCTCATGTACCTCTTACTATACTTGTGAGAACCTTCCACAAACTGCATTCAAATAGATGAGATACCACACTAACCAATACAATACAAACAATACAGTGAACATGTACTGTATATCCCACTACTATAATTGGAGAGCGGTTTGTGTGTTTGTGTGTCCCACCATGGAGGAGAGGAGAGGAGAGGAGAAGAGGAGAGGAGAGAAGACAAGGAGAGGAGAGAGGAGAGGAGAGGAGACAAGGACAGCAGAGGAGGAGAGGAGAGAGGAGAGGACAGGAGACAAAGAGAGGAGAGGAGGAGAGGAGAGGAGAGGAGGAGGTTATAAATTCTAGTATTCTTAACCTTGCTATGGAGGCATAATCTGTAACCAGTGAAAACAAATCACCAGGGAGAAAAGTGCCTTTACACAGTGTACTATTTATTTTCCATTTACAAAAAAACAGTAAGTGAAATGTAGCTTAGTGTTAGTTGTAATTACTGTCATGATGCATTATATAATACAATATAAAGTAGTGTAATGATGGTTTCCATGGGTTTTCATGGGTTCTAGCAGATGATACATTCAACTACACTTGGTTCAGGCAAATATGACCAGTAATGTATTGGTTAGTAAATTATTTATTTATAAGTGAAAAAATACATGTTAAATACAAAGTTGAGCTAATTTGTGTGGAAGTTTTATGCAGCACTTTTAGCACTTTTCTAAAACAATTATACAAAGTGATTCACATTAAAGAAAGGGATGATAAAATAGAGTGAACAGAGAGTTGCAGTAATCTAAACAGGATGTGATGAAGGGGTGAATAACAGTTTCCAAGTTCTTAGAAGATAAAAATGCTTAAAAAAGCAAACGTTTTTCTTATTTAACCATGACCAAGCCCTTTCCATGACCTTAACGAAGTTGTTTTAGTTGCCTAACCATAACCTTAACCCTAAGCAAAGTTGTTTCACTTGCCTAAACGTAACCGTTAGCCAACCTTTGGAACGTAATCCAATTTGTGGTGGAGAACCTCATTTTCACATAATACATGTCCACAGCATGTAAATCGGTGTTTCAGAGTTCGTTTTCATTTCATGTATTTGTGTGAGATCATGCTGAAGATGGCTGTCAAAGACAACACCAAGATTGTTTTAATGGGAAGCAAGATTATGACACAATGGACCAAGCTGGCTGGCAATTGTGGCCATCATACTATCGGGAACTATGATAAGAATTTCACCTTTATCTGAATTAAGTTGCAAAGAGTTCCATGACATCCGATTCAGAAGGTCACAAAGACAGTGATAGAGAGTATCGACTTTGTTTTGGTTGCTCTGATCAATTGATAAATACAGCTGTGTATCATCTGCGTAAGAGTGGAAACTGAGATTATGTCTTTGAATCAGGTGCCCCAAGGGCAGCATATAAATAGAGAACAGACCCCTGCAGAGGGGAGTGTATCTATGTTCCCAGGGTCCTATGTTCCCCAGTTTTATATGACACATAATGGGAACATGACAAAGGGTCCTATGTTCCCAGGGTCCTATGTTTAACCATAACCCTAACCCCAACTAACCATATTAAGTGAATACAGAGCTGGGGGACATATTTTTCAGGTTCCCATTATATGCTATATAGAGCTGGGGAACATAGCACCCTGGGAGAGTACATATGTAAAACTGGGGAACATAGGACCCTGGGAACATAGGACCCTTTGTCATGTTCCCATTATGTGCCATATAAATCTGGGGAACATAGGACCCTGGGAACATAGGACCCTTTGTCATGTTCCCTTTATGTGCCATATAAATCTGGGGAACATAGGACCCTGGGAACATAGGACCCTGGGAACATAGGTATGACTCCCTGCAGGGCATTTTTTAGCTGGAGTACCTGGAGTCTCCGATGCCAATAGACTCCAGGTCCTGTCTTGAAGGTACGAGTCAAACCACTTTAATGTCGCTTCAGAGATGCCAACCCAGTGTTTGTGCCTGTCGAGGAAAATTGCATGATCAGTGGTGTCAAGAGCCGCACTAAGATCTAGAAGGATCAAAAGGGATGATTCATTACTTTCAGTAGAGCGGTTTCAGTGCTGTGGTCAGCTCTAAAACCAGGACGCAGGATGATCTGTTCTCTGATATTGGTCACCCTTGAAACAAAGAAATTTAAAAATTCATTACATTCAGATTCAGTGGTAAAACCTGGAGGGGGATCTGTGGCTATGGTAATCACTTTAAAAAGAGCTCTGGGATTCTGTTTATTTGCCTCAATAATGTTAGAAAAATAGGATGTTCTAGCATTTTTCACCTCTATATTAAATATTTTTAACAGGTTCTTTAAGAGTGATCAGATCCACACTGAGTTTAGACGAGATCCATCGATGCTCTGCCTTGTAGAAGTTTCGCCTTAGGGTACGAATACTCTCATTAAACCAAAGGCACAGAGAGTGGTTTTTGCTTTTCGAAACTTAAAAATCTTATCATCTAAGATTTTCATGCAGATAGAATTAAAGCTGCTTAGGGGCATCAACATCTGGGGAGTGCTCAATTTCAGCAGAAGAGCTGAAGGCTACACCGAATTTGGCAGCAAAGGAGGGATTATAAATGTGGGACCATACCTGATTATAAGTGCTTTTTAAAGAGACAGGCAAAACAGTGTTAAACAGAATACAATTGTGGTTGGAAAAATGAATATCAATGCATTGCATATTATGAATTTGTAAACCATGCAACAACACCAAGTCTACAGTATGTGCTTTAATGTGAGTGTGTCCTGTGCCAGCACGGACTAGGTTAAAGGAATCTATCACACTTAAAAATTCAGAAGCTAAAACATTGTTGGTGGTAAAACCAAAACCTTATCTTATCTGGGTATGATAAATGACAGAAGATCTGAGAAGTCATTAATAAAACCAAAGGTGGATTTTGGTGGTCTGTAAATTATAATGCACAGAATTTGCACTTTACCATGAATAAGGTAGGCAAGGGCTTCAAGAGTCCTAAACTAAAAGTCCCCACATCAGTGACAGAGCATTTAAAATTGACCCTACGGTACACTGCCACCCCGGCCCCCCTACCGGTTAATCTGGGTTGGTGAAGATAAGAGCAACCTGGAGGTGATTAAGGGAATAAAATCAGACAAAATAAATTAGACAAAATAAAATCATTACAAATAAAAGATTTGTTTGACGAGACCTAATGTTAAGTAACCTAAGTTTGAAAGGTTTAGCAGGTATAGAGGTTCGTTGACAAGGCTGGCAGGGAATGAAAAGAGAAGCGTGATCTAAGAGCAGGCCTATGATTTACGGTTGGAACCCTAGAAAACTGACTGTAATTGGCTGAACCAGTGTAAAAGGCGTTGACATGGGAGCTTGGTTTCTGGTGGCATTATTTGTTGACGGACCAGGAAGCATGAGGCTGATGGATTAAGGTTAGGGTTTGGGTGAAGACCGACTTTTTTGAGCCGGCACCTGCATTCCCAAAAGCGATTAATATTATCTATAACACCAAAGTTGCAAGTAAAACAAGCAGAGGACAGCCAGAAGACTCAGAAGGCTCAGCAGATGTGTATAGATGTACAGTATACAGACATGTTATACTTGTGAACAAAGCTAAGGGTCCAGACAACATCAACACCAGGGTGCTCAAGGCATGCTCTAGGCAGCTTGCAGTGTTTCAGCACCTCTTCAATCTCTCTCTCTAAGGCTGAAGAAGGTGCCCCAGCTGTGGAAGACCTCCTGCATTGTCCCGGTGCCCAAGAAAGGCTCTCAATGACTACAGGCCAGTTGCTCTGACCTCACGTCATGAAGACCTTTGAGAGACTGGTTCTGCAGCACCTCATGCCCCAGGTGGGTGGCTACGTAGACCCCGTGCAGTTCGTGTGCAGGCCCACATCGGAGTGAAAGATGCCATCATCTACCCGCTACACAGGTCTTATTCACACCTGGAGAGGCCAGGGGGCACTGTTACCCCTTTTCCACCAACATGGAACGGGTTCTGTTCCGGTTCGCGCACCTAATTTTGAACCGTTCAGAGCATTTCAACCAAAAATAAATTGGTTCGGAACCCGAAAAAATGGTTCCCAGGTGGCACCAAAAAATAGCAGGTTTTCAAGTCCGAACCGTGACGACAACAGTGGGCGTGTCATACTCTACAGGTATAATAACAGAACAAAAGCTCACAGGTAATCAATGTGATCCCCCATCTTGCTACTACTGTTTACTTCCGGTGTGCATTGTGCAACGCCCTCCGTTGATGACGCATCCTTTATTACAATGGTTCTGCTCAAAACTGGTGGAAACGCGGGCTGGTTCGCTAGATAGCATCAAGGTTCCAAGAATCCTTAATGGAACCGGTTCAAGAACCAGAGCTAATTTGGTGGAAAACGGGTGTGTGAGAATCATGTTCTTTGACTTCTCCAGTGCCTTCGACACCATCCGGCCCCTCCTGCTAGCGGAGAAGCTCTCTGAGATGCAGGTAGATCACGACCTCATGGCCTGGATCGCAGACTACCTCACCGGCAGGCCGCAGTACAGTGGTGGGCAACACCGGCACACCCCAAGGAATCGTACTGTCACCATTCCTATTCACCCTCTACACCTTTGACTACAACTCCGGTGCCACCTACAGAAGTTCACTGATGACTGACCATTGTCAGCTGCATCATGGAGGACAGTGAGGAGGAATACAGAGACCTGGTAGAGAGCCTTGTAGGTTGGCAACAACCACCTCCAGCTCAACACCAGGAAGACCAAGGAGCTGGTGGTGGACTTTAGAAGGAGAAGGAAGCCCCCAACCCTCATCACGATCCAGGGAGAGGAGGTAGAGATGATAGTCTTATCAGTTCCTAGGAGGTGCAGCTCAACAACAAACTGTGCTAACACCATGCAGGATTACATGGTGCTAAGACCATGCAGGATTAAGTAGCCAATTCACTACAATAGAAAAGTAATAGCGTTAGGATACAATAAGTAAAAACATCAATAGCTCAGCGGTAGGTTTCCCCAAATGAAAAACAACAAATACACAGGCTACCCCGGCTACCTACTACCACAAATGTGGTAGAGACTAGGGAAGCCTATTTTGTCTGTATCAGAATAGGCTACTACCTGTGCGAAAGACTAGGGTAGCCCATCCTGTCGGTTAGAAAAAAATCATCAGAGTAGGCTACTAAGTGGGTAAAATTGGTTAAGACTAGAGTGGAAATCCCGGTTGGGGCTGGGCAGGGGGTGCAGGAGAACAGAGTGCGTTGTGGGGAGGTTTTCTTCTGAGCACAGGTGGTGCAGGTTGCAACAAAGGAACAAGTGTCCATCTCCATGGTAGGCCACCAGAACCTCCTTTTAAGGAATTCAAGCGCGCATGTCCCCGCTGGAGAATCTGGGAGCGAGCAGTACGGGGAACATAAAGATGGTCGGAGGGCCCATCCTCGGCGTTCTGGTATTGCGCCTCCCTCACCACAGAGGGAATCTCCCAGGAGACGGAGCAACACTGTGGGTTCAAGGGTCTGATCCTTCTCCGAAGAGCTGAGCTTCCACCAAGAGCTCTGGATGAAGCAGTGGGAAAAATTGGCCAACCACACTGCTGGAAACTGCTGGACCTGTTTGATACATGTGGATTGGTGCCAAATGCTAATTGGTCAAGACAGTTAACAATTGGGGGTGACATAATTCTAAAAACATTTACATCTAAAATCTTACGAGGCTGCAGCTGTTGCTCTGAGCTAATAGGACAGCTGACACTGCTGGCATGGAACAGCACAGCCAGCAGATCAGAAACCGAATTCTATCAATAAATTTAGGCTAAAGGGACGGCTGACTCTGCTAGCTGAATTGTATCAACAAACAATCATACCATGATCTGAGAACAATGTATCACAACTCATTCTGGGTACCAAATCTATACTATAATATGATACATAACTCTATTTATGTCTAAAATTGTACTATTTACAGTACCTACAACCTGAGACTCTGATTGTAGGTACTATTTACAGTACCTACAATCAGAGTCTCAGGTGTCTCTTGAGTGGATGGGGGCTGCTGCTGTTGCTCTCATCCCAGCTATCCTTCCTCTTCCTCTGAGGCATTTCTGGGCCTGGGGAAGGTATAGAAGATGGACAACATCATGTGGCCCTCTGGACTGTAGTCAGTCAGCCTCCAACGGCCTTCCAGCTCCCCTCAGACTGGGGAGATGACCCTGATGAAACAGCTGCCTGCCACCTTGGAAATAAGACCGCACTGGAAATAAGTGTTTTGTGTGACACTTTCATGTGCCATCTGCTGGGTTCAATGTAACACGTTAAGTCTTTTAACATGTTTGATTAACTTTTTTGCCCATAAAAAATTCAATCAGTCACCTCCATAAGGCAGACATGGTTCCTGGGGTCTGCCTTCAGGGCTGCTGGCTCGACCTTATCAGGGTGGCTTGGAGTCACAAGGGAGCAAGCAGAAGACCTGGAGCCTGCTGTGGACACCATCACAGCTGCTGGTGCTTCCATCACAGGACCTAGGGATGGGACGATATATTGAAATTCAATATAGTGCAATACAAAAATGTGACAATACATATCGTGGGGCAGAAAAATGAATCTCAATATTAGCTAGGCCTATATCTTACTCTGGTGTAGTAATCACAAATAAGACAGCTTTCCCATCACAATTTCACAATCTCTCTATCAAAATTATATTATTTGCACTTTGTAATGACATTTTTAAATTGTTTCTCATACTTTCTCATCATTTAACTTCTATCTATTACATCATATCGTGGTTGCAGTATTTCTTCAACCATAGAAATTAGTGGGCGGGCCACCCAGTAATGTCAATCACCTGCCCACTAATCCCCATCAACATTTAGGCAACAGCGCGAGCTCCCCTCTGTCTGTGCTGCATAAGATCGGTAGCATCGGCATCCTGGGATGAGCATCTCCTCCCTGCTAGAGAATGATCTAGAACAGTGATTCCCAAAGTGTGAGCCCCTGGTGGGCCGTGAAGGTACTGCAGGTGGGCCGTGAGAGGTCATTTACAATAAATAAATAAAAAGTTTTTAATTTTCAATTTTGTAATTAAGTTTGAAATTACCATAAAATATTTATGATTAAATATTTGCATTAAAAAAGTAATCAGAACTAATAAAACAAAGCCATGGGATTTAAATTACGTGTTATTCTTCATTTATCTGACCTATTTTTGATCCGGCCGGAACGTATCTTATATCTCGTCATTGGCGGGGAATTGTAATTGAGGGAATACCTCATCATTGGCGGGGGAAGAGTAAAAATGGAGCAGTGGCTATCAGGTTGCAAAAGGAAAGCTGTTAATGGAGAATCAACCTCCACAAGCGAATCATCAGAAGATCAAAATGAATCTGTGGAAACAAAAAGAAGGATTTGTAAAAAGTACTCAAGTGAGTACCTATCGCTGGGATTTACAAGTGTGGGACCAGAAGACAATCCTCTGCCTGTCTGTGTGCTATGCTCGGAGGTAATAATTGCATCAGAAATTATATTTTCTGTCTGTTTTTTCTTCATGTTGATATTGGGTTGGATATTGTGAAATTTTATGTATGAGCGTTTTATTATCCAGTGTCAAGCAGCCAGGATATGGGCTTAACAATTCACTATTTGCACTTAATTTCTTACATTTCTTGCTTTACAAATTGTTACGTGTATGTGGATGGATTATTAATTTGCACTGCATTGCCGTATGCCCACGTTCACATGTTCTGTTTATGAAATAAAAAATATATAGGGAAATACTTCATCTTAGTCTCGTGTGTTGATCAGAGTTGTGATTAAAGGGTTGGGTTTTCAGATTTCAAATTGGGCCGCGGCATTCTTAAGTTTGGGAATGGCTGATCTAGAATCAATGAAGGTCCACCAATCCTATTTCCTTTGCCTTGGAGAGTGCGGAGGCAGCTGGCGTGGAGATGCTGGGCTCACAATCATGGTCCCCCTCTCCTCATGGAGCTGTGTCCCTGGCACCGGAGTCCCCAGTTTCCACATTACAGTCTGTGAAAATAAATGACATACATTGAATAACTCCATGTGTCCAGCCTGCTAGCTGTGCGCAAATTGGATTGTGAAAGGTGACAGATGTATAGTTTGTTATAGGCCTAATCGGTGCTCTTTAAATTAGGCTACAATGTCTAAGTCAATGACTTACCGTGAGCACCTAAATTAACCTTTTTTTTTTTTTTTTACTTTTGGCTATTGTGCAGGTCTGTGAGCCAGCTGCATTGACTGCAATTGTGACACTCTGCCACTCCATCATTTTATGCTTGTTACTTATGCCGGAGGACAAACCACCAAATAAAATGTTTTTTCTGGCCTCCATCTTACTGACCAGCATCTCAATTTTTTCTTCTTTGTGTTTTTTTTCTTCTCCATACTTTTATTGCAATTAATTCATAAATCAGTACAACCACAAAATGTCCAGTATATTTTCATGTCCTTGCAATTATTATTATTTTTTTTTTTCGTTTTTTTTTTCATTTTTTGTATTTTATACACCCGGTGATACAAACAGAAGGAAAGAAAAAAAAAAAAAAACAATTACATATTCATCCATATATACACATATAGACACATACGCACACAAATATTTATATGTACACACATAGCTTCATACACGCATACGGATGTACCTACACTCACTTATATAAATTAACTAAAAAGGTTGTTAATTATACTAACTAAAGATAACCGGGACAAACAAACGTGTTGTATTGGCACACCATTGTTTCTTGACAAGAAAGTGACAAGAGGGGTGTATTTAAGTCATAGTATTTATACAAACATTACAGACATATACATTATATACATTATACAACCCCAGGGTTTACTGTGCTATTGTTGCCATTGCGTAAGGTTGTTATTGTACATATTTGGTCAACCTTTTTTATTCCTCTGATTATTTACTAATATATCTACTATTTTTAACACAAGCTGACATTTTGCAATATATCCCGTTGCGTGTTTTCTTGTCATTCCACCACCCACCACCACCACTCCTGGATACGAACTTAGACACCCAATATAGCCTCACAAGCTATAATAGTCCCTTACTGCTATTATATATATATTACACAAAATTGGCAAGCCAGCAGCCAGGAAGGAGGAGAAGATATTTTTGGGTGTTTAATGACATTGACACAAGACATTTTTAAATCCAGTCATGGATATTGTTATGAGCAAGAGTGTGAAAATTCCCAACTCAGTGATCGTTAAAGAGACAATGAAATCTCTCCCACAAGATCTTTGACAGCTTGCTCTCACCAGATGCTGACATTGTTACGCACTTGGGTCCATAAGCGTCACCCACAGCCTATCTGGAACTCCTTGACTCTGCTTTTGGAACAGCAGAAGATGAGGATAAGCGCTTTGCCAAGTTCATGAGAATGCTGCAAAACAGTGGAGAGAAACTCTTCAGCTATTTGCAAAGATTGCAGGTCACCTTAACCACAGCCATGAGAGAGAGGTGTGTCACCTGAGTAAATTGACCGCCATCTCCTCAAACAGTGCTGCCACGGCTGCTGGGAAGATGCACTGATCCCTCATCCGGGTCATCCTTATGTTCCCTCAGCCCTATGTTCCCTCAGCCCCATGTTCCCTCAGCATCAGAGGGTTAGGGTTAGGGTTTACGGGTAGGGGTTAGGGGGCATTAAAACATTACCTCATTGGCGGAGGTACTGATCTGAGGGAACATAGACACGCTCCCCACTCATCTCCAACTCGAACAGAGAAGGAGCAACCCTCCCTCCTTCGCTAAACTGCTGTTGCTCCTTCAGACTGAGGACAAACTGGCTGTGAAGCTGAGCCGCATGAATCGACACCTTGGTGTCTCCAAACAATTTCCTGCAGCCTCCAAGCAATGCGTCATGTCGCACCTGCAGTGTGCATGCTCCAGTGCCACCACTGAGCCCACCTCTGAGACAGACAAGACGAGAAAGCAGATTGCAGAACTTCTGAGCCAGCTTGCCAGCCTCAAGACTCAGACACAGGCAAAAGCCAAAGCAGCCACATCCGCTGCAACTGCTAAGACCAAGACCTCCATGCCTGTGAAGCAGCCAAGCTCCAGCCAAAATTCCAGCTGCAAGACCCGACCTTGGTACTGTTTCCAGTGCAGTGAAGATAGGCACATAGTAACATCCTGTGAAAATGATTTCAATCCCTCACTACTAGCAGCCAAGAAGAAGCAGCTCAGAGAAAAGCAGCTCCAATGGGAGGCTCTGAACTCATCATCGAGCACGCAGCAGTTAAACTGAAGCCAGCTCTTGTTGTGGGACAAACAGGAGCGAAGCAGAACAAAGTCGGTCCCACTGCAACCAAAAGATCCTCTCTCAAGTGTGCCCATGCCACAGAACATCCCAGCAGACTCCCCAAAGGAACAAAGAGCACTGCACATGTCATCATTGCTGGGAACAGCACCAACTACCTTCTCGACACTGGGTCACAGGTCACCACAGTTCTCAGACCATCCATTCCCTGAACAATCTGCATGAAGTCGAAGGTGTCAACGGACAGAAAGTACCCTACCTTGGCTACGTGGAGCTCAGTGTCAGTTTTCCCAAGGACATGGAAATACCTACCTTAGCGTTGGTTGTACCGAACTTGAGAACAGACGAACAAGTGTTGATTGGCACCAACACCCCCATTGTTCTCAACGTCAATTACTCAGAGATGAGATCCCCTAACCACCAGCCAACTCCATGTGGTTACAGGGCTGCTCTCAAGGCTTTACATCCTCGAGCTGAGACAAAAACAAGTTGTTGATGGTAACCTAGGCTGGTTGAAGATACAAGGAAACAAACCAAAAGTGGTTTCTGCCAATCAAACTGTTTGTATTTGAGGGACAGGTCAACATCCGTGGATGCCTGGGCATCCTGGTGGTTCAGTCGGCTGGGGCATGTACCATGTGGCCACGACGTTCTGGGTTCGACCTCGGCCTGGGAAAAAAAAAAAGAAAAAACATCTGTGGGTCCCACTCAGACACCATCTCAACTTTAATTTTGGTGTACAGGTTTTCAATCTTGACGCATGCCATCGTACATGCATGGAGCGGACACGGGGGATGTTGGGGATATGTTGGCAAAAATCACTTTTTTCTAATGCAAGTCCAATAGCAATAGCGCCCTGTAGTGGTAATATGCAGGCCTGGCTGTGCAGTCACTCACTACCACCTAAGCCCCTATGTGTAGGATTTGAAAATTGTTGATTTTGGTGACTCCTAGCGGTAGTGCCAAAAAACAACACTGTCGCAAATGTCTTTGCAACCTCTTAGCGGCGTTTGCAATACCCCGCTTCATACAGCTAGAATATGTAAACAAAATACTGCTGCAGATAACTGTAGCTCAAACATTAGTTCCTATAACTGTGACAATTCGAGTTAACAGATGTTTGGGGGATCGCTGTCGTTGTGAACATAGCCTATCCAACATCTCCTATTCTGATGCTACGAGCTGCAGCTAATGGAAAATGCTACCGTTAACAAACTAGACTAAACACAAATCAAGTAACGTAACCGGAGTATGGAGTTGTATTATATGTGGCGATTACGGACGGTCAAGCTGGCAGAAGTCAGGACACATGAACCGACACAGGATGTCGGAACCAGACGCCAAATGCGGACTAAACGATGCGATTACAACCCCCACACACATTGGACAGGAGGAACGCCATGGTCTGCTCACTAATGTAATTCCCTTCTCTACCCCACTCTCTGTCGGCAGCCGGCTATGTACCGACAAGTGAAGCTAACTTTCTAGGTTAGGTTACATATCTTAATAGCTATACAGGTAGCTGACTAGATAAATAAACTCTGCCATTACATATAAATGCAGATATAAACCAAAAACATGTGTAGAAGAAAGAAAGCCAGCTGTTTGTCAGTCTTAAACCCATTCAGCTCCTGGAGCCCTGTGACGAGTGAACGCCCGGCCGTGGTTAACTCTGTGCTTTGTCATGCTCCTTCGTAGCTCTTTTAGCCACTTATAGAACTAGCGCTGGGCGCCGATGGGTACGTTGCTCTCCCAGGGTTTGGCGACCAGAGTCTCCGGTCTGCCGTGTTTCGGGGGGCCAGGGAACGGGTACTTCAAGCTGATCGATCCGTGGGGCTACCGGGAGCTCCGGGTCTCGCGCTCCCCTCTCTCTCCTTTTTAGCTCTTTTAGCCTCTTCTCTTATAGGTTTTCTGTTTTGTTTTGTTGCAGAGGGTCCAGCAGTTACAGTCCTGTCTTCCATGTTACCACTATCTGCCATATTGATTAGCTTCTGAACTAAACTAAACTTAACTGAGCTGACTCTTCTCAAGTTACAACTGTGTTCAAGCTCAAGCTACAAGTGTTTAGAGTAGAGAATAGGGATAAAGACAAGACAGTTTACTAGTTTACTGTGTCACAGTAACCTAAATATGGAAATAAATCTACTCAGGCTATACGTTTTACTTATGTTACTGAATGGATTTACCACTATCTTTTTCAGATATCTCTCTTTTCTAGCATGGTTATTAAATTATTTGTGCACAGCCAATTCGCCAATGGACCTCCATGATGGCATCAGCCGTGGTTGATACGAAGTTTGTGATTCAGCTGTAAGTCTCTCTAGACCTGGTTTTACTGTGAGTGGTGAGTGAAGAGTGTCCGGCCGGACACTGGTGAAAAAGCTGGTACAAAAAAAAAAAAAAAACATTTCCTCGAAACAAGTGCCCCCTCACTTCTGAAATGATCGCTCTGCACCAGCCAACCATATCTGGCCAGCTAACCTTCACTTGTTGTGTTGTAAACACATCTGATTTGCACAGATAATTTATCTAGTAGAATGTTCATATTACAATGTGTGTTTGGAAATGCGGTTGCTAATCTGTATGAAAGAAAAAAGTATTTTTGTTGGCAAATATTTTAGTTACAATTAGAGTTAACAAAGCAGTTTATTTTGTTTAGTTTAGTTTATTTATTTGACAATTCACTTTGAAAGGACAATTCCATGGTTGCAACACCAATGTACATGCACAATTAAAAGAACAGCAAGGATAACACAAAAAAGTCACAGGACTCATTTCCATCGTAGTCCTTGTTGTAGTTAGATGTCGTGGAGGTGTGTACTCGCATGCACACGAGATAGTGGAATACGGCATTAGCGGCATATAAAAGCACAAAAAACATCAATATACAGAAAATATTCACATTGGGCATTAACAGGTATTGTTCAGACAACAGGCTAAAGTACACACTTCCTATTATTCTAAAACTGGTCCATTAAATGAGCTACGTACAACTCTGCCTACACAACTGTCTTTACAGGGGTACGTTATCTAAAAGCCAGTGTTTCAGTTTTGCCTTAAACATGAGTGGGTTTGTAGTCTGTTTAATTGGTTTGGCCAGCCTACTAAACATTTTGGCCAACCATTTTGGCTAAACATTTTGGCTACCATGATACTGAAAAACGGCTAACCTGCTGGAGGATAGCTGTATAGTAGAGTGGATCTCTTCTTCTTGACAGTACATTGGGTTAATGTGGATGTGGTTATCTTGATTATTCCAGGAATCTAGTAACTTCAACTACAGTAACGGTTGATGCTGCACACCTAGCTAGGTGCTGTGGGACTAGACAGCATATGTACTTGTCTGTGTATTTGTTCACATATAATATAATATAATATAATATAATATTTCCAGGCTACAAACACGTCTGAGGCAGTCCTCTTCCTGTTTTGGTTGAGGCCCCTACTTTCCACTTAGTTTTAACATGGCTCTTGCCTGCCATGAAAAGCAGAATATAAACTAATCACCAAGATTGGATGCAGCTGGACGAGTTTGTAGCATTCGAATTTTTCACTTCTCATTTGAATGAGGCCAAGAAAATAGCATGAAAACTGACATTTAATATGTTTGTGAACAGATTCAACAACAGATCCTGCTTTTAAGACAATAAAGCAGTAATTGGTACGTCGTCATTTTGTATTTCTATTCTTCTATTCTTCTATTCTACACTAAAATTAGTATTTCAAAATAAAAGTAGATCCGGTCTCCCAAACAGGAACTATCTCTCCTAAATGGTATCCCTCCGCTATTTGGCGAAATGACGTTCTAAAAAGTAAGACCAAACGTCAATTGAAAATCACAGCAGCAGGATCTGTTGTTGAATCTGTTTACGAATGTGTTAAATGTCAGTTTTCAGGCTATTTTTGTGGCCTCATTCAAATGAATGGGAAGTAAAAATCCAAACACGTCCCCACTGCATCCAATCTTGGTGAGTAGATTATATTCCGGTTTCCATGGCAGCCAAGATTCGTATAACCTCCATGTTAAAACTAAGTGGAATATTGCTTTAAGTCAGTCCTGATCATTTTGTGATCAGGACACAAAGCAACAGAGACTTTCTCATGCTACATGGGCTTGCAGAAAACGTTACCCAACATAAAAACAATGAATGCAATAATAGCGATGGATATCTTACATGTCAATAACCAGCCATTTTATTATCTTACCAGTCCAACAGAAAACAAGCCAACTCTGCATCAACACTGCACTCCTAATTTGTTCAAGACAACTGGGACCTGGGAAACTTCCTACTTCCAAATAGGGAAAATTTTTGATTGGCCCTCCAACCCATACTTAAGTTTCTTCAAACCAGACTTTTCGGCCCATTTCTTTTACTTTGAACAATTCAGAAACTTTATTCTGCATCTCGGGTTCGTCAGTACCAACATGGATTCTGGACTGAACTGAAGTGATCTAAAGAAAGAATGCGGGGAAAAAAAGGAAAACTGTCTATTGGGTCTGTGGCGTTGAATAAAATGGGAGGAAAAATATTTTGGGAAAAAAAAATTAACTGCCTGAGAAGTTTTTGTTCTCAATGCCATTCAAGTTTTCATACAGGGAAAGTGTTCAGTAAAGACGTTTCAGATAAGAAATGATCATTTACAGGAAGAAAGAGAATAAAAGGAGTAAAAGGGATTTTGTACTGTACTTTTAAAACTGTACTGTTGTGTTCGTGAGGAAATGTATTTTCCTTATGGCTTGCTCTATGTATACTGACATGTATGGCAGAGTTTTATGTGTTTCCCTGTATGGTTAAGGCAGCATTTCTTAGTCTATGTATGGATGTGTGAAAAGTATTGTCTTTCCTCAGCTGTGTACGGCTGAGGAAGGGGGGAATACGTAACAGTCAGAGATAAACCTACTATGCTTTTGGAGCATTGTTTAGTTGCAGTAACAGATTACGTCACTGGGGGGCGCTCCTTGTTTTACTGAGACTGAGTTACAGCAACAGGTATTGAGTTCTACTCTCAGTCTGTCTTCCGACCAGTAGCTTTAAGTCTCTTCAGCAACAA
This sequence comes from Centroberyx affinis, assembly GCF_046629955.1. Lineage (NCBI taxonomy): Eukaryota > Metazoa > Chordata > Actinopteri > Beryciformes > Berycidae > Centroberyx > Centroberyx affinis. The sequence goes on from NW_027282727.1 coordinate 26,634, forward strand.
CTTGGTACGTGTTACACTATATTAATCTACACATTTATGTTTAGAGAATATAGTGCCAGTCCAGCAAAGTGATAGATTGTTGTAATTTAAAAATATTTCTACAGTAAAATCCTTCATAGTATGCCTTTAACAGACATTTCACGGGCATTGAGCCCCTGACAACTTACTGATGGTGAAAATTTATAGTCACTGGCAAGTACTGGGACATTTGATTATAATTTTTTTTTTATATATATATTCACATCTGCAAGATGATAATAGTACTGATAATAACAATAATAACTACCTTTTTGTATAGGTCTGTCCACAACGAAGTTGCAAAGTGTGTTACAAAACAATAATAAATAGACTGAATAAACAATGAATAAACAATGAAAAGCTAGTATTGGGATAATTCAAGAAAAAATATAAAAATTATATATAACTCTCTTAATATCCTACTTCTAAAACTAAAGTGAAGTAAAGCTGAGTCAAAGCAAAGTAAACTGATCCACTGCAGTGTTCTGTTACAACTTGTTTTCATAAACTTCATCAAATTGCTTTTTAGCAAATACAACCCATACTATAATAAACTTTATTTATAGAGCACCTTTCAAAACCAAAGTTACAAAGTGCTTCACAACAAGGAACAAGTGCATGGAAGAATACATTAAAATCAAACTGAAGGTACTGTTAAAATAAGTATATACTACCTATACAAATAATATTACCTGTGTATCACTTTGGTCTTTACCTCAGTTCTCTACACCATAATGTCATTTTGAGACATTCAACTGTATTGCTCATTTAAGTTGCTCCTAATAAGCAGTGCTATAATCCATAAAGGCCATGTGTGAAGTTGCACAGTGAAAGCCAGTGCATTGAAAGTGCTTTATTGTCTTTGCTTGTACAAGCAGGCTGTGATAGTTAGTGTTCTAGCTCCATCCAGTGGACTAACAGGTTCATTACAAACATGCAGCCATAAATTTGAATAGTTCTGTGTTATCTATGTAATTATATGATAACCCTAATATTCTGCTCTTACATACAGTACTACTTTTATATTTATGTTTTTTTCCAGTAGCTTTTTATCTGTCTTGTCCAAAGCCAATGTCAAAATTATCTCTGGCATTATTATTATCATTTGTTTTAACTTGTTAACAATGATTTTTCCCAACAATTAATATATAGTATTTTACATCCACTGGAGCCATTTTAGAGATTTCCCTCAGTTTGTTCATTTTTGTTATTTTCTCATTATTCTATCCTAGTCATTATTCATCTGTTGTTATTCTGCATGGCCAAATTTTGGATATTTGACCCATCAACTTTTTTATTGGCAATATTTAGTCATTGTTTGGACTTAAATGAGTCAAATGTATTCCTCTCTGGCATAGCTCATACTTTGGTCCCTTTGTCTTGAGTTGAGTTCACTGGCTGTGCTCGAACAAAAGAGTCTTTCAGCCAGTCTGATGGTGCAGGTGTGGTCTCTATCTATCACCTTCTGTTAAAGTAATAATCCACATTTCCATACAAATACATGTCCGCTTTACTACTCTCTATCAGCAGTTGCTATAACACAATAGTGATTCAACCTATAGCCAGTTCATGAAAGCTTTTTCATTTGCTGTTCTTAACACCCGGTGTCGGGTAGGTCTTTCCTGGGAAAAATCCTCTGGTGCATATGAAGTGATGTTTTACGTGTCTGCTTTGTTTGGAATAAATAGAAGAGGAACTGGGTAGTTAGTCAGTTGGCTAGTTATTTGGGTCCAGCATGGGTGGACAGACAAAGAAAAGAGCCACCTACAGAAACTCAATCTACATCAACAGAAAATCCAAAGAGAACGACGTCACAGTACTGGACACACGGTTTGATTGACAGGTGATATCTGAGAAGTGCAGTGCAAAAACACCACAATAACAAGGACTTAGCACCAAAGATGCTGACCAAGAATCACACCGATTACCGCTTTAACGTGAGAAAATAACTGAGTCTGAAATGAATGCTTTGTCACCTTTTGAATGAGCTGGCTTTCACCTCATTAAAATATTGTCATCCTGTCTCAATCAGTTGTTCAGCCTACTGCCTATCACACAGCTATCGTTTGATAGATAAAGGATAGCTGTCCAACTCTTTTATCACAGTGCATTTGGTAGTTTACCACCAATATCACAGATATTAATTAGCAAAACATATAGTTAGTTATATCTCCAGATCATGATGTGGAGAGGAATATCTTATTTAAAAAAAAAACATTCTGTTCCCTGAGGGACTGAATATTAATAAGACCAAGAAGAAAATGATTACATGTTGTCTTCTCCAAGCTAAACACACAATTGCACTATTTTTGAAAAACCCAGACAAACCAGATGTGGTCAAGTCAATGGTTCAGAGGCCTATCTAACTGTCTTGCTTTAGAGAAATTGACTTATGCTATCAAAGGAAAACCTGATGTCTTTCAAGAAATATGGGGACATTTCCGACATTTTATGGAAAATAATCCTTTGGGACCTGTATTAACTAGCTAAGCGTATCTTCAGGTCTTATACATTGTTAGAACGTAGTGACTTTGTCTTTTATGTCATGTACAATTTAATTTTTTTTTTTCCCTAGTTCTGTGTGTTTTATTTAGGCAGGGGTTGGATGTGGGAGGTGGGGTGATGTGTGCTGTATTATCTGTTTGGTTTTTTTTGTCATGATCTCTGTTGTTGAAACTAAAATGGCAATAAATATATTTGTTAAAAAAAAAAACCCAAAAAAAACATCAATCCTCAGACCAATCACCAGCAGGCAGCAGGGTTGCAATGCAAAAGGAATGTTATGGTTCGAGTGTGTGTGATGAGGCCGATGCAGCAGATAGTGGTCGAGAGCAAGAGGAGAGTGGGTGAAAACAGATGTTAGAGTTGGAAACAAAAAGCCTACTGCTTCTTGTGATCTTGACTCTCTCTGTATCAGTGTGTAGGGGCATGGCTGCATGTACATAAACTTGGTGAGGGCTGAGCAGTTGGGAAAATAAGCTCCTTCTGCTCACTATGAATAATAACTGGCAATGGAAGAGGCACTGCTAAGATGTACAGCTGCGATGCGAGCACAGTTCTAGTATTTTGTGTTAATTCTGCTTGTTGTATTTGTAATGTACAGTATGTTCTCTGTTCTTTTGTATTGTGGACATGTTTATGTGGTATGTGCAAGTCACGCTTTATATTTCACTGGCTTTATGACATTGGGACATGGTCAGATGCCCCTCTTGTCTCGACTCTGTACTGCAAACATCCCATCACTCTTGCCAGTGGACAGATAAGTTAAGATGAGTTTAGGTGTCTGAGGGTCCAAGAGGTGTAGTGGCTCTAGGTGGCACTTCAAGTCCACCTCTGAGGTTTTGTTGGTCAGTACATTTCAAGTCTAGTTTTACAAGGTATCAGTCAATTCACACAATGACAAGTGAAGAGGTAGGTAGCAAGTTTGCTAGTAACAAGTTTACTCACTCACTTCATCAATTCCGCCATTCCAAGATTTTTTTCAGGAATGGGAGGGGGTGAGGGCCGCTTTTACACAGCGAGGGAGGAGTCAAGGTAGTTTTAAAAAAATGAAAAGCTACTGAATGGGCCGGGAGGAGCTTCGTAACGGTCCGGATTTTGACAACAAGCTTTAGAAAAGAGGTGAACAGCAACACAGCTTGCTGCTGTGTGGATATTGGTTTATATCATTATGTCTCAATGAAATCTCCACATAGTACACATTAGTTTCAGGATTGGTTATAAGGTCTGATATCGGTCTGATATAACCTTATATGAGAAAATCTGGAACCAATGCATGTGCCACATTACAACCCAAAATCTTTTTTGCTATCTGTAAGTTACAATTCTGAACAGGCAAGGGATGGACATTCATGTTTGATTTATTTAGGCTTGACTTTTAGAATGTTAACCCCGAAAAATATCCTTTTTGTGTTGTCTTTCTATTACAGCAACCTCTGTAACGAAAAGAAGTCCCAAAGGCAACACATGAAATCAATGCATTAAAGCATGACTCCATTTTCAACATGGACCCTATTTGCCCAACACTGTTGGATACAGATTATAGAGAAACCAAGAAAGAATGACATTCAGCCAATCCGCCTCAACATCAAAGCAATATTAACATTTGCAGCAATTTATTGATGAGAAGCAACATAATAATTTTAAAATTAAGGATCTCAAACCCAGATTTCTGCTGCCACTGAAGCATCCATTCCTTTGTGAAGAATACGCCAAACCAGCCAACCACTGGTTAGGAGACTGCATCCATATCATCTTCCACATGGTTTACAGTGTTGAAATAACAAGGAGCAGAACTTTTGCACACCTGTGGATCGACAGGTGCGTAGGAGAAGACCATGGGCTGACTGTAGTAGAACAAAGGACTTGCAATTAGAAAAGATTTATTGGGAACAACGTTTCGGTACACAGGCCTTCATCAGGTTATTTTACAGGACAAAAGGAAAGAGCATCTTAAATAGGTTGGTTGACCCACGTGGACCAATTAGGTCACACTATAGACTGACATCACTCATTGAATAAAGCATCATACATAATCACATCATGGCACCATAGGCCGACAATATAAATAGACAGAAATATACAAAATGCACATTATACGTATTTTAAAATATACATATTCATAATAAAGAAAAGCTACCATACCAAGATAAATATTAACAATATTTTCAATATCTGGTTGGAGCTTGAAAAAACTGTCTCCTAAAATCTGTCCCTAGACAAGAAAAAGAGAGGAGACGGGATTAAAAAAGAAGAACATTTGGATTTGCCACATTGTTGGAATCATTGGAAAACACACAGAGCTGAGTTGTAATCATTTTATTACCAATATTTTTGGCTCAACCCTACTTTTTGGCTACTACAATTGCTAGCTACTGTCTCATCTTATATGAAGACTGGCATGAAATACACAATTATTTCAAAATGAAGGTAAAGAATCAGTTCAGTTGTCACGTGAATCTTGTTTATATCTGTGCGCTACAAGTAGCAGACCATCACACCTGCTCACCGATCTAAAGCTAAAAACATGACATGCAAATAGTGCATAAGTGTGACAAGCTCATTTGTCAAAGGAGAGCTGTTCAGACCTCAAGGAGAAGTGATAAAACATTATAAAATAATACAAATAATAAAGGAAAAATGACAAATTTTTGCAGATCCAAGCAGCTCATAAAACATATCTCACGTTTAGAGAGAAAAATGAATCAAAATACAAGGAAAGTGAATTGGATAACAGAAACTAAATGATAACAAAACACAAGAGAAATAAATGACAAAGAAATTTTAAAATAATAATTAAATGATATTTGATTTGATTTCATGCCTTTAGACAGAACACAAGTACACATTCTCCAACCTCGCAACTTTCTGGCCTCCCTTACTACGTTATTTTATTCTGACCATTTGCCTGTAAAAAAAAAAGGTGTAGAAAAAAACGTATAAATGAATAAAATTGCGATAAAATGGATAGTGGCAAGCAAAAGTGTATTAAAGGGATGAGAATGTTCATGCTCAAGGTTAGGGATGGGCATTTCAAGCAAAATTACTATTTGATATTCACTGGGAACTATTCGACCATTCTTCGAAGATCCTCTGGTCCTTCTCTCGTTTTAACACACGAGAATATCGTCTTGTCTTAAAAAGTATATTTTCATAGCTTGCGAAGATCCTCCGGTCCTTCTCTCGTTTTAACGTTAAAACGAGATATAACGTTGGGATGACTGTAGGTTTTCCAGGTCAGTTTCTTATTAAATTTATACTGTACAGTCTGTTTCTTCTTTCTATGAAGTAGCTATGAGCAACCCTTTACTTTCCTGTACTTCTGCCACTCCCACCATATTGACGTTCCAAACAGGGGCGTGTCTAGGGGGTGGCCCTGAAATCTGATTGGAGTTATGACTGGCTGATGGCCATGTTAGAGGCGGGACCATCAAGCCAGTTCATTTCTTTTTCCAAAACTATGCTCCTTGAGTTCCAAGAAACACGCCAAGGGGAGCAAAGAGAAAACCAAATTAGGGATCAATGTGAAAAAAACACTGTCTGACCAAACGGAATACAGCACGCACCTGAAGATAAAGACCAAGAAGTAATGTTAGTAGCTTACTTTTTTTTTTTATATGCATACAGTTGACAGTGATGCCTGATAATTCTGGTTGTTTTCAATCTGGGCCTTGTATGGAAGAGGATTAGGGCCACATGTGAAAAAAGTATTGAACTTCTGAGATTAATCTCAGATTTCTGAGAATAAAGTCAGAATTCTGAGTTTAAAGTCGGAATTCTGACTCGGAATTCAGAATTCTGACATGGGACTTGCCTACATCCTTCCTAAATGCCGCGCTCAGTGCCACCTGTGCCCCACCTCGGCCACCCCAGTCAAAATGGTCTGGACACACCACTGGTTCCAAAGCAAACCAACAGACAGAAATCTATCTGTCAATAATCCTGTCTGTTTTCTGATGAATCAGTGTGGCCGCCACCTTAAAATTGGATTTAAAATGGAGATAGCAATCAGGCCTATCCACTGTATCCTTCAGAGCCCCTTGATGCAAGGCAGTTTCCCAACTCTATGAAGGAAAAGGAGGGGCTGGATAAGCCATGGCATTGTGGATACCGATATAGCGATGCTATGAGCAAAGTCAAATTTCCCTTTGCTAAAATAACCTTGCATCGGTATAACTACAACAAAGGGAAGATAGTTGAGGAACGCTGACATCATGATGATCAAGATGATTTTAAAAGCCTTCCTCTTCATGCTGCCCCCCTCCCCCTCCCTATCTCTCTCCCTCGCCCCTTCTCCCGGTCCGGGCCGTTTCAGAGCCCTGAGGACTGAGACGCAGCAGAACAACATGACCAAAAACACCAAAATGTAAAAGCCCAGCGTGAAGTATAAATATGATGACACATCAGTTTCAAACACTAACCCGATGCAAACTCCAAGTATCAGCAGCCAGACAACACTACAGCAGGCCACCCTGTACCTCAGGGGTTTATACCTGAGGAAAACCACCGGGTGAACTACTGCCAGGTAACACTCCACACAGATACAGCACTGGAAAAGGGAAGCGATGTAGAGACCGCTCAAAAAAGACAAGACTTTGTGGATTTGAGCGTTAAGTGTAAGCAGCCATGGGAAATACAGGATATTGGAAAGGCAGTAGAGGAGATCGGACACAGCCAGGTTGAGGGCGAAGAACTCGGAGGCCATCGTCCCCCCAGCTCCAGTCGCTATCAGCCACACCACGTAGCTGTTGGTGGGGAGAGAGAGGACGAGGTTGATGGAGTTCGCAGCAGTTAATGCCGCCATGGACACATCGTCATCTGAGTTTGTGAAGAGGGAGGATGCATTGAAGCCATGGCCCCGGGTGGTATTCATCTTAAAAACTCTGTAAACGTGCAAATATGCACAGTTCAGAAACAGAAATAAAAACAGGAGTCATCAGCATAAGTAGTAACGCGCGTGATGATGATGCATCCCCATCCAACAAGCATCGGTCAATACTGAAGCCACTTTTTCAAAACTCTTCATACAGTCTGCATGCATCAACATGCATCTTGGCCAAACAGTTACAGTTTTTTCTGAATGCTTAAACACTAACAGTGATTCTTGAAGCACTATCTCTGAAACCATTAACACTTGTAGCCAATGCATTTACCAAGTGTGCCAAACTGAATGCACGTTCCCTGCTTTACACTCAGTTTGTCATTTTATAACACACATTTTGCAAAACTGTAAACACAACTCACTGCTTTACACTCAGTTTGCAATTTACAGTAATAACACACTTCTAGCAACACTGTAAACTTATGGCTAGACCCACAAAGAAAGTGAGATTTAGCCTATTTTTTTCTGTTTTTTTTTTCTAGCACAAATGTTTTTGTTTTCTTCTACTGCACTTTTGTTGTTTGAGGAGTGTTACTGTAGAACATTTTGGGGAAAAAAAATCATAACTTTCCCCCCTTATTTGTATTGATAGTGTGTTATGGTTTGGTGTAAGGTTTTGTGGTTAGCGTGTAGAGTTTTGCAAAAATAGCCGATAGTTTCAAAGATAGTGCCTAAGCAATCAGAAAAAACTGTAATCTCACCTCCAAAACTCACTCAAACCACCAAAACACATACATGTCTCAAAATAACCACTAACAACAGGGAGCATTACATAACTGATGAACTTCTATCTTTAAAGTTTGAATGATTTTTCACATACATCAGTATTTCATTATAGAATACGAATAACACCTTTTCACTTTATTGACTGTACTATTATGTAACAAGAATGAATCAGAAATGCAGTGATTTGCTTCAATATATTTAATTTTTTTCTATATCTTTGCACATAGTCATTTACTTATTTATGAGCCGTCCCCTTTTGTCTGTTTGGTAACGAGACTTTTATTGTAAATATTCTGCTAAGATTTTCTATGTATTTCAATATGGTTACTGCAGAAATGTTTTGAAAACAGTTTGTTAGCATTTGAAAAATGTGCTGCAGATATATAGTGTTTTGCAGATGGTGGAGTATGAATGAGAAAAGAGTTCATGGATTTTGGAAAATGTGGTCATTGAATGCATTTTGTGTGAAAGCAACAAAAAATGATTCACAGTTTGGTCCACATAGTCTTATGTGACTTTTGACCAATGCATGTTAGCAATCGAAAAAAAACTGTAATAATTTAACTGAAACTGGACTGAGGTTGATTGAGCATAACAATGATGAGTAAATATTTAGCTATTCTAAATAATATGAAAATATCCGAAAAAACATTCTCACCTTTTGCAACTCAGGAAACTATCACAGGTCTCATGGCATGTCCTGGTTTAATTCTCTTCTTCAGAGTTTCCTCTTTATTTCTCCTCTCTATTTTTCCATTCTGTTACCTTTCTGCCCCGCCTCCTTCGCTCTTCCCTGCTTTGTTTTTTTTTGCATGCATGCACACCTGAGCATTTCCATAGTTTCCACATATTATTTGACGGATTGCTTCCCATGCAAATGGTTTCCACTTGGATCACAAGCTTGCTTGCTTTTATTATATTAGGCAAATCTTCACTCTTCCAATCTGCATACATGGATGTGACCACAGCCAGAGTTCAAGAGTCTTATGGCGTGTAGGTAGAAACTGTCAGAGTCAGTGATCGGGAGAGTCTCTAAAACATTATTGCCTTCAAGTCATGGTCAAGTCCAGCGTTTCAAACCTGAGACAGAAGTAATTTAATTAATTGGCTTTTTGCAGGTCATCAGTGGTGATGAGGCTCTTCCTATTTGGGTTCATGTTGGTTATGACTCTAATAGTGTCCCACAACTTTTTAAAGTTCATTGTGGAAAAAAGTCGCTCTATGATTAATTACTATTCATGTTTGAAGCATAGTTCTAGACCAGTGAGTATTTGATGAGTTAATATCCATGATGTTATTATTATGTGATATTAGGTGAATGTTGCTGCCTATCCTATGGTGCTAGATTTATGACGGTATAGCCTGATGTTTTCATTTGTATGGTCATATATCACTCTGTTAAACTCTGAATAGGGCCTCTATATGAATGCTCACCATGGATTATGGCACAAGGGATAGTAACATCATATCCTGTGTATTGATAAATGCATATTATTAATGTCAAGCATTTTGTCATTAATGTCAAGCATTTTGTCATTAATGTCAAGCATTTTTTAGACCAGAGAGTGTTTGATGAGTTAATATGTATATTGTATATATAACGAGAGAATGCATATCTGGTCAGCTAGTTTCTCTTCACCTGAGCAGAACAGCATTTACAGCATGTAGAAACTGACAGAAGTAGCCCTAAACTGTAATGCAATGATTGCCAACCAGCTGACTCAGCAGTGACTTTAAAACGACTTCAGTATCTTTTGTATGTCTGTGTATGACCTATGTGTAGTTTTCTGTTTTCCTTTTAATTGTGAAGCACTTTCTACTTTGCCTAACAAAACTGCTATAGAAATTAAGTGTATTATTAGTACTTAATAGTATTTTGTATCTCCTATGGCAGTGGTTCTCAACCTTTTTCATATCAAGGACCCTAATTTAGTCCACATTAGAGCCACAGACCCCCATTTGATGAGATTTTGTCTCTTGGAACCAAATCTGAGAATATTTTTTATTGTTAGATATGATTTTGTCCAGAATTCCATGACTAAGATAACAGAGAAACTATGATCAAAACAGTCATTCTTCTACATTCTGTAATTGTGTTAACTTCTTGTAAATGAAATAATGGTGAAGTTTAAGAATTCATCAATTTGCCAGGGACCCCCTGGAACCCCCCTCAAGGACCCCTAGTGGTCCCCAGACCCCACGTTGAGAACCACTGTCCTATGGCATCTCTATAGTATTATTCCTATAGGGTTTAGTGTGTCCATAGCTCATTATTACGCGCGCCGCACTGTGACGCATCAATTCAGCGTTTCAAGAACAGCCACAGTCAAATCCCACATGCTGCGTTTGGTGTTGAGCGGTGACCAGGTAGCTTAACTTTAGTACTAAGGTGGTTTGAACTTGTTTCCTGTTTTTTTTCCCAATCCCTGTGGAAACTAAGTTTAGCCGTTCCGCGGGTGGAATTTCCAAGACGAGAACGCGCGCACTGCAAAAGAAAAGAAAGGCTGGAGGAAACAACAGGTGAGCTGAAATGACTCCTGATGTTTTCAGTAAGTTTCAGCCTGACAAAGTGGATGTCGAGTTAGTGGAGACTCGCTTGCATGTCCAACACTTTGACTTTTCTTCCATGTAACAATCCAATTGAAAGTTGCTGCTGGTCTAGACTAGGCAGTGCCTGAATTGGACCAAAAAACGGTGCCAGTACCCTAGTTCAGCAGTGGCATGACATGAGCATCACATGTGTCCTGGATATATTTGTATTTATATGCATATCTTGGTAATATATCCCACTTCAGATGTATTCGTGTATGTATTTCATTACATACAAACAGTGGTAGAAAGTAACTAAGTACATTTGCTCAAGTACTGTACTTAAGTACAATTTTGAGTATTTCCATTTGATGCTACTTTATACTTCCACTCCACTACATTTCAGAGGGAAATATTGTACTTTCTACTCCACTACATTTATTTGACAGCTTTAGTTACTTTTCAGATGGAGATTTGACACAATGGATAATATAACAAGCTTTTAAAATACAACACATTGTTAAAGATGAAACCAGTGGTTTCCAACCTTTTTGGCTTTTGACGTCTTACAAAAAGCAGTGTGTAGTCGGGTCACATTTCAGATGTCTATGAGTTGTTAACAGCTCCACCAAATAGTGATTTTTCCCTCTAAACCTCACATGGTTTCATTTCAATAAATGTTCAAATGATCCAATATTTCAGCAAAAATCAAAGATTAGAGAAAAAGTCCAAAAACTGAAAACAGATTTGTGTATCAGAACTTTGTTTTTTCTTCTTTCCTCTCCCATTAATCATCTCATGACCCCTCAGATTTATCCGGTGACCCTTTGGAGGGGCCGACCCCTGGGTTGGGAACCACTGGACTAAACTAGCTAACTGTATATAAAGTAGTTCAAACTAGCTCCACCTCCAGCAGCTACAACAGTAACATGCTGCTTACGCCCGGGCCACACCGCCTGCGTGAGCGGTGCGTGACGGCTACCTCGCTGAACTGCTGCGGCTCGCACGCCTGTGGTGTCCACACAGAGAGCGTTGCTGCTGCGGCACTGCCTATCTTTCTACATTGAGTTTGCCTTTGATAATGGCCATAGAATGTTTAATTTCATGTCATTATAAATGTAATTTATATGTTGATGAGCGGTCCGAAAAGTCAAGAGTTGTACCAAGGAAGCAGTCGCGTGGTTTTTGTTTACCCTCATTCAGAGAGAAAGAGAGAGAGAGAGAGGGAGAGATAGAGAGAGAGAGTGAGCGAGCGAGCACCGGAAAAATACTGCCTATATAGCCTACGCGGGGTTTCTACCGTAATATTACCGTATTTCCACAATTAAAAGCCGGTACTCCCCTAATTTAGCCGTGCAAGTCACTGAATTTTCTACAACACGGTCCTGCAAATATTTAACAATAGACGCCTTGTGTTAACAAATGAAGGGATTCTGTCCACAGAAACGCTAGAAGGCTTTTAATTTGAAACGGAAACAGATTTTTATTTTTTTTTCATGTCTGTGACATATTCTACAGATATAGACATTGAAACTGTATTGAAAGGTGTAATGTTGCTGGTATGATGTCAATATGACTACCAACAGATCAGGTTCCGCGACGCACACGCGACGCTCACACAGGCAGTGTGGCCCGGACGTTACACACTGATGCTTCAGTATTAATAATCTAATGGTGTCATATATAATAAAATATCAGTCAGAGGGACCAAACCACTACTTTTACTTTAATACTTTAACTACATTTTGCTGCTAATACTTCTGTACTTTTACTTAAAGGACCTATATGTAACAATGACACCCAGCGTTTAAAATGGGTACCGCAGTCCAAAATCAAAACATTGGAGAGAGTTGTCTCCCCCCACCCCCTCCTCCCCAGACTCGAAGCTCAGGCGGGTTGCCAGGTGAAAACAGAAGAGCGTGAAGCTAATCAGTATGGTAGATAGTGGTAACATGGAAGACAGGACTCTGACCGCTGGAACTTCTGCACCAAAACAAAACAAGAAGCCTATAACAGACGAGGCTAAAAGAGCTAAGCGGGAGAGGGAGAGGGAGGGGAGCGCGACACCCGGAGCTCCCGGGAGCCCCGCGGATCGTTCGGCTTGAAGTTCCCGTTCCTAGCCTAGCAAATTAGCTTCACTTTGTCGGTACATAGCCAGCCGCCGACAGAGAGTGGGGGTACAGAAGGGAATGAAACTACGGTATCATAGTGACTTACATTTGTCAGCAGACCATGGTGTTCCTCATATCCAGTGTGTGTGCAGGTTGTAATCGTGTCCTTTAGTCCGCATTTGGCGTCTGGTTCCGACGTCCTGTGTCCGGTTCATGCGTCCTGCCTTCTGCCAGTTTGATCGGCCGTAATCGCCACGTTTAATACAACTCCATACTCCGATTATGTTACTTGATTTGTGTTTAGTCAAGTTTGTTAGCGGTAGCATTTTCCATTAGCTGCAGCTCGTAGCATCAGAATAGTAAGTGTTGGATAAGATATGTTCACAGTCTCCATCTTTCAAATGCATCTCCAACATTTACCCGTATTTTACCACGGCTCTGGTCATGGAGCTTTTTCGAAAGAGGACGAGGCTTTTTCGGTCGGGTAGAATCCATCTCACTCGATCCAGTTCGTTTGCTTGCTTCCATGGCTGCAGTACGCCGTGTTTGCGTGCCAATTTGTTTCATATCTGGCAACCCGGGGTGTCGAAATGGACAGCAGGGGGAGTCACACAGACCAAAACAAAAACAGACGTTCTGCTCCGGGACGGAAATTTCAATGGAGAACATACTGGCTGTAGCATTGTTGTCGGGGAAGCCAGTATTCAACGTAGCATGTTTACTTAATATCTGATGACATATCATGGTCATTTTATGATTTAGTACAGTAAATATATTACATATTGGTCCTTTAAGTAGGATTTTTCATGCAGGACTTTTACTTGTAATGGAGTATTTTTATATTGCTGTATTGGTACTTTTACTTAAGTAAAGGATCAGAGTACTTCTTCCACCACTGCATACAAATATAATATTGCATATATGCTACAATAAAACCAACTGAAAATGAAACAAGACTGCAGTCAGTTTAGCTGCAAAATAACTAGTCCTAACCTACCTTGCCATTTAAAAAAAAATCAACACAGAAAAATGTGCTGGGTTAGTGCTGTAATAATATCAGAGAAAGATTACATCAGAGAAAGATTACATACTTACAAGCATACTGACTGATGCAAATAGACAGAGGCCAATATTGTCTTTATATAACTGACGGACAGAGCTGTCTGTGCTTTTTGGAGGTAGTGGCAACAAAGCAATATTGACCTTTTGTTGTTGACAGTCATGATATAAGAAAACTAACATTATGTAACTTTTTACATACATTTATTCCTCGTTGGTGCAATAACATACCTTTCATTTGTGCTTGCACATCCTCTATTTTCTTCTCTCTCTCTATTGACACCAGTAGTGTTGATTGGACATATTGGCGTTTGATTACTATGAATTTCTTCATGATCGACACTTTAACGGCCCTGTGCTCCACTGACTGCTCTGCTCCATCAGATCAAGTGAAGAGGCATCACTCTGCTCACAATATAAATGTATTTATTTTTTTGACACAATTAATATCATTCCATTGTCGTTTTGCCCACAAAGTCCTGCATCAGAATGTAAGCCATTATATTCTTTACACTCTGCCTTTGCGGGGAAAATGTCAGTAGAATGGTTTTAATATTGCAGAACACGTAATTACAAGAGGCTATTTAATTTAGGGCCAGAGTGACACCTCTTCACTTGATCTATGCTATCTATTCTTCTACATTCTCTAACTGTGTTCACTTCTTGTAAATTAAATAATGGTGAAGTTTAACAATTTATCAGTTTGCTGGGACCCCCTGGAACACCCTCAAAGACCCCTGGTGGTCCCCGGACCCCACGTTGAGAATCACTGGCCTAGGCTATGAGCATACAGGCAGTAATGAAACAACTAAGTAGCCTACATATTGGCTGTAACCCATAGTAAAATCACCATCATATTCCTATTGGGACTGTAGTGTGTCTGTGGTAGTGATGGATATTGACCTTCTCGTTCTTTGGACTTTTCATTGTCCCCCACTATGAAATCGGAGGAGGAACTACACTCTGCCTCCTCTTGGCTTTCACACCCTAGTACAGTGGTTCTCAACGTGGGGTCCTTGAGGGGGTTCCAGGGGGTCCCCAGCAAATTGATGAATTGCTAAACTTAAAAAAAAAAAAAAAAAAAAAAGAGGGGTCAAGAATGGAGGGATGAAACAAGGGTGGGAAGGGAACTGTCCAGGCACGGGAAAATAGTTTCCCCAATAAAAAAAATGTCCCGTCGGGATGTAAATCCCCTCAACTTCAACATGTGGTTTCACATAGAAGGCAGCTTTACATGATTCTCAACAACAGGAGTGAGGAGTTGAATCTGGTGTTCAAATTAAGAATTGATGGCTTCTTACTGGTTCTAACAGACGATATCACATCACCCCAATCCTGGCTTGTCTCCACTGGCTCCCTGTTCGGTTTAGAATCGATTTTAAGATTTTACTGATCACTTTTAAAGCATGTTTGGGTCTGGTTCCAAGCGACGTAACAGATATGTTGACCCCATATGAGCCAGTGAGCTGCCTTAGATCCTCAGGCGGGGCCTTCTGGCTGTTCCAAAGTCGAGACTTAAAACTAAAGGTGACCGTGCTTTTTCCATCAGGGCTTTCCCCTCGGCTCTGGAACAACCTGCCTGAGGAGTTAAGGCTAGCAGAATCAGTGACTTCTTTTAAATCACTTCTTAAAACCCATTTTTATAGACTTGCTTTTATGTGATGTCGTCTTTTTATCGTCTTTTTAGCTTTAATCTGCTTTTTATTGCCTCTTTATCGGCCTTTTATTGTCTTTCTATTGTCTTTTTACATCTTTTATCTTAACTCTATCTTAATTTTTATTCTATTATTTCATTAATTTGGTTTTCATCCTACGATTATACCACTATTTACTTGAATGTTTGCTCTTTTCCACCTCTGTCCTCCTATGAATTTAATCCCTATTTATTATTGTTTTATTGCCTTTTAAATTCATAATTTGAGTATTCTGCTTTTATTTTGTCTGTCAAAGCACTTTGTAAACTCTGTCTGTAAACTCTCACTTTCTGCAACATCAGCAGAACGCTGTCAAAATCAAGCTGGGGAAGTTGAGAAAGTTTTAAACAGTACTGATGGAGGTGTTCAGGCCAGTACCAGTGATGAGGTGCAGGTAGAGTCAGGTTCTCAACAGAACACTCAGAGCAGTACTAGTGATGAGGTGCTGGATGAGGTCAGGTGGTTCTCAACAGAACAGTGGGACAAGTGGTGAGGGACAAGTTGAGTTGTGGTGGAGATGGCAGTGTGAACCAGGAAGAAACTGAGATTAAAAATAGTGCTACTTCTACAGCTATGGCAGAGGAGTACCACGTCTAAAAAGAAAAACTAAGAGTAATAGAAGTGGATCACAGGCAAAAAAAGTGAGAGTCAGAAAGGAAAAGGAAAAACAGTAGGTCAAACAGAAAGTAGTAGAATCTGACTCGAGCATGGAAGAGGACTGTTGTGCTGATAGTGAAAGTGAATAAGGATTTGATACCAAGATATCTGATAACTGTAAAGGTTCACATGCATATGGAATAGGAAAAATTAAACAGTTCCTACAGAAAACAAAAAACATGAAGGGTGTGAGACTAGAAGACTGTTTCTCAGATCAAGAATCATTCTTTGATTCAGCCGGGTCCCAGATGAGGAGTAAAGGAAAAACTCGGCAGGAGGGCAGAAGAAGAGGCACAAGGACCAGCTGAAGACTCCACTAAGGAAGTGCAACATCAGACCCGAGGACCTGGAGGATGCTGCTGCTGACCACGACTCACCTAGACAGAACTCGCAGGCTGGAGGAGGAGAGAACTGCCAGAAGACAGCAACAGAGACTCAGGAGGAACACACCCATGGTTGTCAGTACTACCACCACCACTACAACTTACACATGCCCCACCTGCAATAAAATAAGAGGTTCCAGGATTGGACTCTTCAGCCATCAAAGAACCCACCGTTAAAGGACATAAGTGGACGTCGTCATCGGATTTGATGGACAACCATAAGCAAGTAAGCAAGCTATGAGTTAGAACAAGTGGTGGAGGGCTGGCTCATGGTGGTTAAGGCAAAGTTTGAGTGTTTTACAGTTATTTTTATAAATGTATATGCTCCTACTATAGGGTCTGACAGAGTACAGTTTTTAAGGATTTTAAATAATCATTTGAATAATTCTGATTATTTTTTATTTTTGGGTGGAGATTTTAATTGTACTCAAAATGACTGTTTAGATAGGAATCATGTTGAACTTCTCATTGCATCACAGCGTGCAGACTCTTTGTTGTTTTACGAGTGCCTTTAAAGTGTTGCTTTGCGATCACTGTGGATAACTTGCTGTGAGTGAAATGGCAGATTTGTTTCAAGTAATGGTCATGGACTGGTATTTGGTTACAATTTATTTCCAGTAAACAAGAGACTGAGGTAATATTGTTTATTTTCACTTATTGAGTGGTTAACACCATCATTGATGGTTCAACTGAAAAGTGTATGATTTATTGGTTTATGGACATTTATTGAGATATGGACTAAGAAAAGGAAACTTAAAGGTGTTTCAAAGACTGTTTTCCTTTCTCCTGAAACACGAAGACACCTAAGGACTGTTTATTAGAGAGAGTTGTTGCTGAATATACTGTTCAATTTATTCTGCAAAACCCAATTGAGGTGGAATATTTTATTTCATCCATATTGTGTGATTTAGTATGTTTCAAGGGGAATACTGACTACTTTAAGAAAATATTGATTCTTCTAAAGGGAAATATTTTGAGAAGATATTTTGTTTTTTTTCGAGAAGTATACATTTTGTTTCTGTTTTGTCAAACTGGTTTTCTGCTGAACCTGAAAAGAAATACAAATTCTCCAAAGGAAAGAACGCAAATCAATACAAAATTAATGTGAAATAAATGTTAAGTCTTATTAAGATAATCTAATTTCTCCTGTTCTTTTATGTGTATGTGACTTACCTTAGAGTAGGGGCGTCTCACCTATCCTGCAGAGTCTGGGGAGGGAGGGTTTATGCTTGGACCGGTAAGTAGGTTGAGCTTATATTATACACTTCAGGTAGCTACTGTGATAGAAGAAGATCCTGAAGCCCACCTCACCACATCTCAGGTAGATTATTATGGTAATTTCATTCAGCAAGATAGGCACAAACATACCTATAGTCGTGGGTACAGAGACTAATTGTATTGGGGGGTGGGGACATAGATCCTTCACTATCCAATCATCTAGGTTAAGGACACTATATCTACCCCTACAAGGCGGTGGCATTACCCCTCCGCTACATTAGGAAGCTCCCCTGCTGCCCAGCTCCAATCTCGGAACCAATCGTCTATCGGTCTGACGACGATTAGACTCTGGGGGCGACGGCCAATATTTCAGGGTTTCCGGTGTAGCCAGCGGACATCCGGGCCAAGACTTCCTCTTCCCTACGCCGGTCATTGTTTACAGTCCAATTAGCAACTTGAGATGCGAGAATGGAGTTTGAGTTGAGAGACGACGTCTACATCGATACTTTCTGTAGGTGTTTTAGGTCCAGAGGACATTTCGCTAATCTCTATAAACAGATATCTGCATATGAGACGTCGTCTCTCAACTCCAACTCCATTCTCACGTCTCAAGTTGCTAATCCCGAAATATTGGCCATCGCCCCCAGAGTCTAAACGTGTGTCAGACCGATAGACGATGGGTTCCGAGATTGGCCCAGCTCCTACAGCAGCCCATGGGGGTTGGAGTGAAATTTGCATGTGTATGAGAGACACACAAAGAGCTGTGCCAAGAGAGACACACACTGAGAGACACTGGTACTCCACACTGCGACCATGCTGACTACCAATATTCCTTTAACATACAATATTCTAACTTCTTCAGTTTACATTCAGTTTACCTGATGTAATGAGGTGTACTTGGGATTTGTCTTTAGAAATTCTTTCCTGTATGCCATCTAGACAGTGACGATTAGGTGGTGCTGGACACTCAAAGGTTACGGCAGTTTTGCAGGCCTTTACAAACATGAAAAACTGACATAGTGCAACGTTTTTTCCTGGAACAAAAGGGACAAGTAACATGTGTTTATGCTCTCTGCAGTCAGCAGAAAAAAGAGCTTTAATTTGGTGTATAATATCCCTGTATTGCTTGTACTTTGGTACTTTGGCTATTTTCACCAAAAACAAAATCACATGAGAAGAATAATCGATGAGTATTTACCATCATTGTGGAATTTATTGCCTGTGTGTCATCTAGGCAGTGACCATTGGGTGGTGCTAGACACCTAACAGTACCAGGGGCATGAAATGAAAACAAATTTGACAGAGAAATCCACTGAGTGGCAGCGGCATGAAATGTCTGTAAGATTTTTTTCTAAGTACCTGACGGGAGAAGGCGCCCATCAGATGAGCTCACCTGCTTCCAGTTGCCTTCTCCTGTTAGGGACTTAGGGCACTCAGAAAAAATCTGACAGAGAACTCCACAGCCCCCCTCCTGCTACTGCATATATACAAACATGATAAGATGTCAAGAGGCTGTTCTTTTCTTTTGAAATGATTGCCTGTGTGTCATCTAGGCAGTGACCATTGGGTGGTGCTAGACATGACCCCTGCCCCCCTGCTCTCCTGCAGCAGCCTGTGATGGTGGAAATTTGCATGTGTGTTAGAGCAGGGGGGACCGACCCCCACTAGGGGGTCGGTCTTCACGGGGGGGTCGCCAAAGCTTCACGGGGGGTCAAAACCAGGGGTTGGTTTTAAGGGGTCCCTAAATGTTGTGTGTTTTCTGTTGTTTATCATTTATTTTTTAGGCATTTTTATGCTTTATTACATAGAGAAAGTGTGAGAGATAGATAGGAAGGTATGGGAGAGAGAGAGGGGAGGAAAATAACCAAATGACCGCGGGCCAGATTCGAACCCGGGTCACTGCGGGAAGGACTGAGCCTTACATGGTACGCGCTCTACTCGGTGATCCACCGGGGCACCCCATGTTTATTATTTATTTAATGTATATAGTATGTATATATCTGTCCATGTTTAAAAGTTGTGATAAAGTATTATCATGACTTTCACCCACATAAGTTACTCTCTGTCTCTGTCTTGTTTCATACAACCAAAGCACACAAGTCCTTCTCTCACATCATCCATCCCCAGCACAAAGCTATGCACCTGCTAATTACACTGGCCACATCTTTTTTTTTTTTTTGCTTAATGGCCCTTCTTCTTCTTCTTCTTCTTCTGCTGCTGCTGTCTGCTTCAGCAGACACAGACAAGACAATTTCAAGTTTCAAAATGACCTGAGTCATGAAAAACCTGCCTTCACAAAGTGTTGTGTTTGTATTGTTATACCTATTCTGAACTTCTTAAATCTTACCCCTGACAAATACCCCCCATATTATAATGAAAAAATAAATAAAACTAATACTAATACTAATACTAATCAAAAAACTAAACTAAAACTAAACATTTTTAAACAATAAAAACTAAACTGAAACGAGCAAACCTACTCTGGAAACTAACTGAAACTAAACTGAATTGAAAACAAAAATTAAAAACGAAATAAAAATTAAAAATACAAAACTATAATAACTCTGGTAAGTACATGTGTTTTCTCTAGTCTATCTTTTCTTATTTGTGCTTTCTGATTTCCTCTTCAAGTAGAAATTTGCTGAAATGCATTTCCTCTGTCAGAGAGACAAACTCCACAAACACACTGTATATAGAACTATGTTTATTCTTGCTGGTTTCACTGTACAGAAGGTGATTCTCACATGTGTCTAATGGACAATCCCGCCACACATTAAGGAAAAACAGTCTTCATTTTCACTATTATTACTCTTATTACTTACTTTATAACTGCAAGTTCAAAACTACAGTTTCTTTCTTTTCCCTGCCCCTTCACCCTGTGTTCGTTTTTTTTTCATCCTTTTTCTCGTCTTCGGTGGGATATGAGTGCCGAGTGAGTCTCTCTTCATAGAAAGAGATGACCACCTGCGGACATTTCACATTGGCCTCTTTCGCCAGCACCAGGTCAGCTTCATCAGACTTCTTCATCAAAAGCGCTGCCACTATCTTCTTCTGTGCTGACTTCATTCTGCATCCTGGAGACACTGTCCACCTGTGATGAAAGATAAAGAGAAGTAGTATGAATTTATCGATGCAGTGAAAGAAAAGGAGAGGCCTGCAGGGTGTCTCTTAATGGACCTGCATTCAAACTATAGAGATGCTAATAAGCCACAACACCTTAGTCAAACTGATAAAAGGACTGTGTAACTTTACCTGCTGCTATGTTGGTCAGTCATCCAGCCACTCGCGGTCCAGTCCTTCTCCCCGGAAAGACTTCCAGTTCCCTCCGTAGTCGAACCGGACCTCTTTGCTGATGGAAATGTCTTTGGAGGCCTGGAACAGGATGACATCCCTCGCTCCTTCCGGGAAGTTCATCTTGCAGTGAGATGGCGGACTCACATTGCCGTTCTTCCGCAAACGGTTCATCCCCTTGCCAATTGTGTCTTCAGACGGGTGACGCTCGCAAGGGAACGTCTGGGCGTCGATGCAGAGGTCGCGACCACCAGCCTTGAAAAACAAAAAGGGAGCCCATCTCATCCTGCATGGACTCCATCATCCTCCTGCTCTCTGCTGCTGTGATTACCTTGCCATGATAATCACAAATGACGGAGCCCTTGGCAAGGGCTTTGGTGGCAACTCCTGTGGTCAAAAGAAGGTGACATTAGTGTGCTTGTCCATTATAGGATTATAATTCTCTCAGTGTTTGACTGGTGGATTAATGCTCTCCTGCTCACGAGACATTTTTACATACATTGCCCTATGCGTGGATCACTCTCAACCTGCACCCTCTTGGCTGGTTTCCACTTTGCAACGATGTCCTCAGGACGGGGATGGTTGGCAGTCCACCCCTCATCCCTGATGAGCTTTGCCACCTTCTGGACAGTTGGGGGGCGTCTTGAACATTGGGCTGTCAAAGAGAGAAAATTGAAATTCAAACTCTTGTCCACACTTGTGAATTCTATGTTAGTTTTGTTCATAGAAATTTTGTTAATCATTTAATTTAATCATTGCATAATAAAGTATTTGCACTTACACAAGAGGTATTCCTCCCGCTTGCCATACTGCACAGCCCTCCACCTGTCATAAAAGACTCTGTCGGGCGGAAACCCAGCGTCAGTCCGTTGCTTCTTAGTGGGCGGCTGGCCGGTCACCGTCACCGGGAAGTGCTGGAGAAACGCTGCAAAGTCCCTGCCGTCCTGTTCAGCGGTGTGTCTGCCTCTCTTCTGTCCCCGACCGCTCCTCTCATCCCCTGACTCGTCAGAAGAAGAGCTGCAAGATGGAGAAGATTTCATGGTTAAACACTGACAAACAGCCGGACTGACCTTGGAAGCAGCTGTGAGAGAGAGAGAGAATAGTTGAATGTTGTGTGTTTTTGGATGATGACACATACCGTCCCAAACTGTCGAACAGGTTGGCGGTGGCCACGATACCCTCCAGGGTCCTTGTCCTGTAGTGGGCGTCGGCCACCGCTGTAGAGTGGGCCATGTAGTGTGCCGCTGCAGTTTTCTGCTCCTCTGAAAAGTGTGCATTCGCCTCTGTCTCTGCAACCTTTCTGATCTCATGGCTGGTGATGTTTGGTAATTTGTAGCTGCAATGAAGAAGAAATCTCAGATTACAATCCCACTCTCAACCCTGAATTCTTTGTTATTATTTGAATAATATTATAGAAAGAGTACAAAACCAGTCTATCAATGTAATCCTTGTCTTCTTTCTCTGTACAGTACATATTAATATATACATGTTAGTACATGGGATTCTACTAATACTTACTGTTCTTGCAGACGCCTGAGGTCATTGGTGGAGCTTGAAATTGGTTTGCCAGATTTGGACAAGAAAAATTTGCCCTCATCATCTACACCGTCCTGCATACATCCTTGGCGGATCCCATGGTAGTATGCATCCAGCATCTGTGGACATAAGATATGAATGAAGTTAATGCTTGAGAAATTATTGATGGAGCCTTTGGTCAAAATGGTGAAGAAATGGACCAGCGAGGCAAAGCAGGAACTGATTCTGGTGTTACAGTTATTCATGGTGAGTTTTTTCGGCCTGTTAGAGAACTTACTGCAGCCTCCTCCTCTGTGAGGGCAAATGTCGCAGTCTGCATGGTGGCCGTTTTATCATGGCTGACCCCCACACAGACTCGTCCATCGACAGGTTTCTGGTTGACCCACTCTGACTCCTGGAAAACAACAAACAACAAGGACACAGTGGGAATTAAAGACATGAACAAAGTAACCCTGTTCTATTTGAATCTGGACATGCAATATTTTCTACTGACTCCATGCAATACTTTGTACCAACTGAGGAAAAACTGGGGGGGGAAATGTACTTACTGTCAATCCCTCCACCGCTCCGGGTCTCTGGAAGTGTTTCAGGAGCAGGATGGCTTCGCAGTAGTAGCGGAACAGCGTCTTTTCCTCTTCTTCCACATGCTGGCGTTGCAGGAGCTTCCCAGCATGTCCCTCTTCGACTCGCGGAGGACTCTCTGGCAGTCATGGAGAGTCCGCTGGCCATTAAGGAAGCGGTCGTACCTAGAATGATAAGATAAAACAAAAGGGGAGGAGGAGAGTTAGAGATTTTCACTTAATCCTGGCAGCCTTCCAAGTACTATCCACATGAGAGAAGTCATTAAAGGAAAGAAAGATAAGGGAGATTAACAACGCACCATTTTTTGCATGTGGCTTTGCTGAGGGCCTTTGCCACTGGCTTCCTCAAGGTGTTGAGCAGCTCAATGTATGCCTGACACTTCCTGTGGAAGTCCGGGTCCGCTGCGGCCAAATTCAGATGCGTCTTGAGATACTGGACAAACCGGATCATGTTCTTTACATAGTTCACGATGGTGGATGGACCCATCTGCGCTCCCTTCAGCCTGTTCAGGAAGTCTTGGGTTTCTGTGCTCTTCAGGAGAAAGTCCATGGTCACCTCGTTCCCGCTCGGCTGGATGTACCTCAGCATCCTGGAGACGTTTTCTACCTGTGATGAAAGAGGAAGAGAAGAAGTGTGAACTGATGATGCAGAGACCCACAGGGCTAAATCAGTTATGAACCACAATAATCAGGTAAAAAGACATGGGGGTGTATGGGGGTGTGTGCGTGTGTCAGTGAGCCTGTTGTCACACTATAGAGATGCTAATAAGTCTACAGGCTGCAAAGAGCAACACAGAGAGCAGAATACACTCTGCCCTGCTATAGTGTAAGATGTGGTTAGATCTTACCTCCTGTTGGCAGTTTAGGACTTGCAGAGATGTAGTCAGGTACTGCTTAAAACCTGTCAAAATTGCAGCTTCATGTGGGAACTTTTCATAAAGTCCCATCTGCTGCATTTTGACCCTCACTGATGTGTGGTCCTGGGCCGTGTCCCTGAGAAAATACAGAGAAAATTAGCTCAAAGGAACTTACAGATATTCACAGCCAAAAATCATTGATTGAACCTGTGTGTGTTGAGTGAGGTGATGAACTTACTTTTGCCACGTTGGGTCACTCGGATCATCATCATCACTGGAACCAGAGCCGGGGGTCTCTTCAGCGCTACTACCGTCCTCTTCTGTGCTGCCGCCGGCCGGGACAGGGGCTTGCTCGGCGGCAGCTGAAGCGGTCGGCGGCTCGTCGCTGGGTTCAGTGTCTGCGTTCACGGGGGTATCGATGATGAAAAGGTTTCTTCTACGAAGATCTTCCAGCAGAGCCAGTCTGGAAGGCTTGTGGGGGTACCGCCCGCACATCTCGGTGTAGTCCCAGGTTCTGCCTTGGCGGGTCCAAGCCTTCATCGACTCCTTGCTCTTCCTGATGTCTTCCCTATATTCCCCCCAAATTTCTACTTTCACATGCAATAGAATAGAAACATCAAGAGTAAATCAGAAAGCACAAATAAGAAAAGATAGACTAGAGGAAACACATGTGTACTACTTCCTCCCTGCAGCCTGTCCTGCCATGTTCCTCACTAAAATCTTCTTCACAAAGTGTAGAAAGAAAAAAACAGTCTTGGAAAAGGGAGCAAAGAAAAAAGAATTCCCCCAAAAACTTTAGATTTTGAAGGACAAAAACAACTTCAGAATCTTCCCCAGAAGAAAGTTTCCTCCAGCAGAAGAAAAGTCTTCAGTTGTTTGATTAAAATCCTTTCAGAAAGGAAAAGAATCCTTTTCAAGTTTAAAACTTGTAAAGTCAGTGAAACCACTCCTGACTTTAAGAAAACTTATCAAGTGAATATCACTTATTGCACTGGCAGCCACATTTGCCTGTTTCAAGCAAAATACAATTCAACTAGTGAAAACAAATTGGTACTTACTTCGCAACCTGTCCTGCCATTTTCCTCAGGAAAATCTTCTTCACAAAAAGAAGAAAAAACGAATAGAAAGAATAGAAATAGAAAGAACAGAAATAGAAATAGGAGTAGAAAAAAATCCTTTCAAAAAGCAAGAAACTTCAAAAAAGTTTTCTTCAGGAAAGTCTTCAGGTTTGATGAAATTGTCTTCCAAAATGGCAAAGAGGTGGTTTGTGTAATCAGAATTGAAAACACAATGAAGGAGTGGTATTTACCTGAACTATTTATCCTCCATGGAGCACTACACACCTTCATGATGTCATAGTCACACAAACCAATCAGCTTGATTGTGCTCTTTCAACGGCAGGAGGAGGGTGTGACTTCATTTGCTTCAGACACTCCCACTGTCATTTGTTGTGCTCCCTCACTGAGCAAGACAGAGCTGGATTCATTAATTTAGACTTGTTTGGTGACATTGTTGAGAATTGGGGTCATTTCTCCTCCATAGAACATATATGTGGTTCTTACCCCATTCTCAACATGGACATGTTTCATGTATCCTCCTGGTTTTATCCCTAAACTGGCGTCATGCCTACTATTTTAACTGAATTATCAATAAAAGCAAGAAACATGATGAATTAAACAACATTTTTATGTGCGTGTTGTATTTGACTTGCATTTACAAGTGTAAAAATACAAAGACATATCTTATTGAGGTGCATTTCTATATGCACCTCAATAAGCAGATAAAAAGACACACAGAGCTGCAGTCTGTTTAGACTGATAAGCTCACATTGTTGAGAATTGGGGTCATTTCTCCTCCATGCAACATATATGTGCTTTCCTCCCAGATTCTCAACATTTGCTCTAAAGAAGAACTTAATCACATTTGAAATTTTCAAGTTTAAAACTTGTAAAGTCAGAGTGAAACCACTCCTCTGATTTTGTTTTTCACATGGAGGGTGTTCTAACATCTGTTCTGAAAACAAGGCAGGGTCAAGTGTGAATGGGGCTTCCCCCCATAATGTGGCCAACCTGTGAATGAGTGCTAATGAATCTATTCAGAGGTGAATAACTCATAATTATTTCAAACAGTAGATAGGGAGCGCTAAGTCTCCACTTGACTCCCAGTATTGCTATCTTAATGAGGCTATCTAAAAACAACAACCTATTGTTGTCATTCCTGCTGAGCAAGTCATAGAGCTGGATTTATGTTTGATCACTTATCCCTAAACTGGCTTCACGTCTACTATTTTAACTGAATTACCAATAAAAGCCAGAAACATGATAAATTAAACAACATTTTTACGTGTGTGTTGTATTTGACTTGTGCATTTACAAGTAAAAAATACAGAGTTTGTGCTGAATATGATCAGCTGTTCTGATTTTGGGTTTAGACTGATATGCTCACATTGTTGAGAATTGGGGTAATTTCTCCCCCATAGAACATATATGTGGTTCTTCCCCCATTCTCAACATGGACATGTTTCATGTATCCTCCTGGTTTTATCCCTAAACTGGCTTCACGCCTACTATTTTAACTGACTAACTAGCACAACCTGGCTGGTTAAAATTAACAATTTAGTGTGGTCAGTACTAGAGACGTATTTCAGCTGGTTAGAGGTCAAATCTGTGTTGTACTTCATGCTAGCATGATCTGAATCACTTAAGTCATACAGCAATTTAAAGCTCAGATTCTGTTCTTTCCAACAAGCTCAGGCAAGCTCTGGTTAACAGAAGCTAACTCATTCATCTGCTCACATTGTTGAGACTGGGAAAACATCCTCCTCCATCGAGCACATGTGCTGCATTTTACAGGGTCTCAACATATTCATGTTTCATCTATCCAACTACTTTTACTCCTAAACATGATCCAATCTTTTAATGTTCTACATCCAATGAAAGCTTACATTCTCTTCTTTCCAACAAACAAAGCTATCCATGCTAGCACAACCTGGCTGGTTAAAATTAACAATTTAGTGTGGTCAGTAACTGAAACTTTTTCAAATGGAGGGGGTTGTGACATCTGGTGATGTAAAAACAATGCAGGGTGAAGTGTGAATGGGCATTCCTCTGCAATATTGCCAACCTGTGAATGAGTGCTAATGAATCCCTTCAGGGGTTAATCACTCTGGCACACTTCAGCTCTCTGTTTTAACAATGCTGACAAACTGCTTCTGCTTGAATTTTGCACTGGGGAGGCTGACTCAGTGACACTGTGGGATTATGGTACATGATATAAAGCAATGTAAAGTAATATAAAGTAATGATAAATCAATTACGTCATACATTACATTTTCCATGATTTTAAGATGTAATGACTCACAATTTATAAAACAAAAGAACAAGATATAAAATATTTTAGGGCGATTATAATCCCACTAAGAAAATGACGTTTGAAACGATGCTTGTTGGAAAAGATGAAGACCAAACAATGTTCATTTAGGCTAAACTTTAATTCTGAGAAACAATTACAGAAAACTAGATGGATGTTTAGCTTGGAATGATGAGATGAGAATAAAATACCAAATAAAACACTTCTTAAGTTGCAAAAGAAAGATATTTCAACCTCAGTCATCAACAACAGACTCTAAGATTAACAACCGTAATTTGATTGTCTGGTTTAATATTTCATTCATTTAACACCAACAAAAACACAAACATTACTATTTTCACATCAAGTAAATTAATATGTAGGTGTGTGTGTGTGTGTGTGTGTGATCCTGTACAGTATGGGGTGGGATTTGTGTCAGCGTACTAGAGCTCCAGTATCAGTAGTACTTCCGGCTCAGTTCAGTTTTATTCACAAATCAGTTAAAATACAAGTACAATCATATGAGACATAATGGAGATATGTGAAATGGGACACCCTGATAAGCTATCTGAAGCTTGAGAATAGGGGCCCAGACACTAAGCAGATAGTATTTAAAATATATGTTTACTAACACGTCTAGATTTGAAAAAGTGCATGTATTATACAGTAATATTTACAACCTACAAAACACCTAAGACTAACCTAAGACCCTAAAAAGTACTACTAAATGGTCCTGAGACATTTATTCCATCAGTCTAAACATTCATTAAATAGGTAAGATACAATAAATAGAGACATATGGCAAGTGGAAATAACAGTACAATTTGAATGGATTTCAGAGTAGAGGAACTAGAAGTCCCCAGCCATTCAGGGTATTCAAGCTTAAACATATTTTAGCAGTAACTGCTGCCTTAAGCTCTTTTTGAGCTCTTTTTGACAAACACAGTACACACGATAAACAAACAACAAACAGTATAAGAGGCAATAAATAGTAAGACAGACAGTGGGGCAAAAATCAAACAATACATCAAGATAGTAGCCATGGCTAATAAATAAATAGTGGGAAAGTGGGAATAGCTGTGTAAAACTGTAAAGTGCGGCAAGCATCATGTGTGCAAATTCAGCAAATGAAATTAACTCAGTCTTTTTGTCGGTCAGAAGGTAATAACTCAAACTCCCTCCAAAGGGGGGTGGGAGGGTCCAGGATGGCCCTCGTGTGCCTTCCTTAGATCTCGGAGAGTTGGGCCTGATTCACCCCGATCATTTTACTGGCCACATTATTTATTGGCCACATTAACACGGCTGGCAGGCCTTTTCTTATTGGCCAGCGTTAAGTCCAGATTCAGAATTCCCACCAGGCGTAAATGGCGGTTTCACTGAGTGGAGCATCGAGGGATGTACAATGTGGGAGATATGGTTGAAAATGGGAAGCTATTGTCATTTGATCAGCTCCTTAATAAGTTTAATATTCACAAGAGAGACTTTTTCAAATATTACCAAATTTATAGTTTTGTCGTACACAAGCTGAAGCTCTTTTCAGATGGTTTCCGTGTCTCCCCGATTGAAAAGTTTCTGGAGAACACCACTCTGATTCAGTCAGTCTCCAAACACTTATTGCAGATTGGGTTGAGACATGTGAACAACTCTCCAATTTTTTAGCGTGTAATTCTGCATGGGAAATGCAATACAAGATCTTACATTGTTTACATATAACGCCTGTATCTAGACACAAGATGAATCGCAATTTGTCCAATCTATGTAATAAATGTTTAAACTCAGAGGGAACTTTCATACACTGCCTGTGGCACTGTGCTATAATTCAGGACTACTGGTCAAAGGTTTTAAGGAGATTGGGCCACGTTTTAAAGAGCAACTGAAAATACTATCAAAGTCAGGTATACTTGGAATTAGAGAAGAGCTCCCCCTTGATTTTCGCTGGGCATACTTACTATAAATACTTTTACACTGTGCTCGCAAATGCATCTTATTATTATGGATAACCGGCTATCCGAGGCTATCCGAAATCGCTTTTAAAAACACACTTGTTTAGAAAAGCCTTCCCTTAATCCTGTGGCTGTTTCTTGAATCAGCTTATCTGTGTTGCGTTATCTTATAAATCTCTCTTGATTATATACTTGTTTATAATATTGCTTTAGATTTTTAGCCTCTCTTTTGTAAATCCTCTGTGTGCTGTGCTCTTTTAAATTGTGTTGATTCTTTTATTTTATTTTAATGGTTTTACTTCCTTAACCCTCAGTTACTGTGCTCTTTTAAATTGTGTGTTTTCTCTTTTACTCTCATTTCATTTTTATTGTAATTTGTTTTAATCTTGTAAAGCACTTTGTAACTTGTGTTAAAAAAGTGCTCTATAAATAAAGTTTATTATTATTATTAATATAACCGACAAAGGACCTTCAGTCAGTCAGTGAAATCAAATTATTAAGGGTTTAATTCCCAATAAACCTTTTTTTTTGCATGTCTCAAAGACAAACCTTTTATGTTCTTCAAATACTGGGATCCATAATTGACGCCCCAACAATGCTATGCTAACAATCACTCTCTCTCTTGCTCCCTCTCCCTCTGTCTATATATAACTGTAAAAAAAAAAAAAAAGGGAAATACAGGAGATTTACGGGGAAAATTATCAAATGGGAGCATGGCGGGAGAGGGGGTGAAAATACAGGAGAAACCCGGGAAAAACGGGAGAGTTGACAGGTCTGGGCTGAGCTCAGCTGCTGCTGTCCATGAGGCAGACTGTCATCTGGCAGTGCACTGTGCAGCAGCAGGCCGGGGGAGGGGTCGGAGTGTGACGCAGTGACGGACGGTCAAAAGCGGCTGGCTGGCTATGCATTTGTTATTTTCTTTCACATTAACTATTATGAAATATATACATTATTGATTTACATGAATAGTACCTAATGTAAAATATCAGATAGAAGCATATTATGCATACTCAGAAGTATATTATGCATATGCGACTAGCGAGGGGGGGCCAGCGATTGTGTCAGGGTGGCTGTGGCGCCATTGCTTTGGTCAGCAGTGTAAGTGTTTCTCTCTCCCTCCTTGATCTGACACAGAGACACTGAGGAACCAATCAACCCAACCCAAAACCCAAACGCAGGATAGAGGGGTTGAGT
Source organism: Centroberyx affinis (assembly GCF_046629955.1). Classification (NCBI taxonomy): domain Eukaryota; kingdom Metazoa; phylum Chordata; class Actinopteri; order Beryciformes; family Berycidae; genus Centroberyx; species Centroberyx affinis. The sequence continues at coordinate 57,160 of NW_027282727.1, forward strand.
GAATGTAGAGTGGAAGGTGTGGATGTGGATCAGTGTGTCAGAGGAAACTCTGTAGAAGGACAGAGAGCCAGCAGGCCAGTCCAGATACACTGCTACTCTGTCAGAGACAGAGGAGGGGTGGAGACGTATGGCTGTTTTGCTGTTATTGTGCCAGGCAGAGTAACCATCATCAGAGCAGTCTAGACTCCAGGACTTTTCGTTCCCTCCAAGCCTGCCATCATCACCCCTTCCTCTCCTTCCGATTTCTTTGTAAGTCACTCCTATAAAAACCTTTCCTTTCCTCTCGACCTCCCAGTAACAGCGACCAGTCAGACCATTTCTGCACAGCAGTTGATACCAGTCATCAAATCTCTCTGGGTGATCAGGATATGGCGGCTCCTCGCTCATCTCTGTCACCTTTCTGTTGTCTTCAGACAGGAGGAGCTTTCTGTGTGCTGTGTTTGGGTCCAGTGTGAGCTCACAGGCATCTGATGGAGAGAACAAGACACAATACAGCAGCAGCTTATCATCTAATACACCTGTTGTGTTTATTATTGGTTCATTTACTAACAGACTGACAGTTAATTTCTTTACATTTTGTCAGTCATCTTTTCTCAGAGTAGGATTTGAATGAATATATGCCACACATGAGCTTTCTATTTAAATAGAAACTGAATGTGTGCTGCTTTGTTTCCATGAATAAAACTAAATGCACACTTACACTTCCTCAGACCTGGTTTCAGCCACCACACTCCAAAATTGTCCACACTGGAAGGGGGGGGTTAAAATAAAGTCAGACCAGCATAACCTCTTTGATAATGGAAACAAATAACCTTCATAGCCTTCCACAAGTGACTTTCAACATCTAACAATATTCATCCACTGGTTCTCAGTAGCTACGTACACACTGAATTTATGAATCAGAGTGAATGTCTCATACGTAAAAACACTGTACGTATGAATAACTGGAGTCACTCCACTGTAAATAATGTCTGTAACCATAGTAACGTGTTTACTTCAGACCAACATAGTGGCTACTACCACCAATGTTTTCAGTTTACTTGACACCAGTAACATCAGTAACCAGAGGCGTCAATAATAATAATGTTACGTAACGAGTGTTGCGCTTTATGTCACATAACAACCAGTTGTCCAGTCCAGTTCTGGTTCACAATACTCAGACCGACTGAATCCACTCTCAAATTCAATAGTCAATACCTGAATTTTAAGGCAGTGAGTTCGGCTGTAGAATCTCTCTCCCCAAACTGTGTGTGAACTAGGGCTGAACGATTTTGAAAAAATATGTAATTGCGATTATTTTGACTGGTATTGCAATTGCGATATGATTTGCGTTAGAGGGAATGATAATGATTTTTACATTATTCTCATTTTCATTGAAAAATGTATTAAAATGATTATGGTGTGATTTTTGCGGGGATCTGTACCAAACAAAGATGTTTTCTTAAGTCTGTAGAATATGATGTGTAGGCCAGGACATCTCTGCAGCACGACAATATTTCATTTAAAATTGTATTTTGACACACATTTCGCCTTTAACAAATATTGCGCCTCCTGCGATTTGAAAATTGCAGTAGGCCATATTGTAATTTCGATAATATTTTGATTAATTGTTCAGCCCTAGTGTGAACTCAACAGGATGATGCTCCAATGAGGAGTGACAGCTGTATTTAGCCGCAGTGTGGATGCAGCCGGTCTGACAGAGAAAATGTGTGTGAGCTCTCAGCCTTCTAGCAGACATTGCCTCTCCATACCTGAGAGAGTCCAGTCTCCAATGTGGATCCTCCAGTCCAGCAGAGAGCAGCTTCACTTCTGAGGCTCCTGGATGATTGTAGCTCAGGTCCAGCTCTCTCAGATGGGAGGGGTTGGAGCTCAGAGCTGAGGCCAGAGAAGCACAGCCTTCCTCTGTGAGCAGACAGCCTGACAGCCTGCACACACACACACACACACACACACACCAAACAAGCTACATGTTATACATTTTTTGGTATATGGTGAAAATATTTGTGACAACGCAGTCAACTTCCAGCAAAAAAATGAACCGTCTCAAATGCAAACTGTTGACCCAATGATTGGCTCTGTGGCTTCATTTGGTTCAGTTTGATTGCTCTCCACTCAATTTGTGACTTCCTTTGAAGTCCTTTCTGGTATTTAAAGTTTGAGCAACTGATGCTACAAGGAGAGGAAATGGTGTGAAATATGTTAATGTAAAGTAATTCACAAGGGCTACAAAACAGTGCTAAATGTTGACATCACAACTGATTGTCCCTCACCAAAGGGGGGACTATGGATCGGTCTTGGTTCGTTAGTTCGTTAGTTCATTCGTTAGTTAGTCACACTGTAATGTTGACTTTGTGCCGCTAGGGGGCAGCATTGACAATGAATGGGGACTCAGTGGTAAAGCAGGTCATACAGTTAAAGTTATCATACAATGTGGGGGACAATGAATGGAGACTCAGTGGTAAAGCAATACAGTTAAAGTTATCATAGTTACCCTAGATGAAGTTATAGTAACTTCATCTAGGGAGTTTTTCCTTGCTACTGTGCTGATGCCTGTTTAGTACTGTGCTAATGCGTGCTCTTTGGGGATCAAGACTGGGTCTGTATTTATTTTGTTGTTTATTATTCTGTTGTTTCATTCCTATGTTTATGTTCAAGCACTTTGTGACATCTTGATGTTAAAAGGGCGTTATAAAATAAACTTGATTGATGTATGTGATACGCTGCTGTATTTATTGTGTTATTGTAGTTATTGTACAGTTGTTGGACTGTTGTACTGTTATTACACTCATCACTGCACTACCACTGTACTGTCAGTGTTGACTACTTATATCATATTACCACTTACCTACTGTGCAATACCATATATCACTTTTATATTATTCATAACACTCACGCTCCTGGTGTTGTATGTTATATTGTATATTGTATTATAAATTGTATTGTAGTGTACATTGTGTAATGTACGGATTGTATTTATTGCGTATTGTAGTTCTTATATTTTGTACTGTATTGAGTAAAAACAGGATAATTACAGTTACTACATTTCAAGATATAACTTGTAAGCCTAATTCTGAGGAGAGTAGGCAACAGAAATATATGGTCAATCTGTCCTTTCATTGTCCCATACGAAAATGCTTCACTCATATTTCAAGTACACTCAGCAATCACTGACTGACCCAAGGGTGGAACTACATCACTGGTGGGGGACAACATGTTTACTATTTGCTTGTTTAAAAATCATGTAAGCAGAGAAAATCCTGCACAGGTCAGGTGTTTATTTACTGACATTAACCTGCATGTAAAGCGGGATTTAAATCATTTGTTGAACAGATGGAAGAATCCTGACCTGAGAGAGACAGAGTTTTGAGAGCACAGACCTTAGTTTGGAGAAATGAGTCAAATCAATTGAAAAAAAACTGTAAATGTATCTTACCTGAGACTTTCCAGTCTACAGTGTGGACTCTCCAGTCCAGCAGAGAGCAGCTTCACTCCTGAATCCTGCAGATCGTTGTTACTCAGGTCCAGCTCTCTCAGACTGGAGGACTGGGAGCTGAGAACTGAGGCCAGAGCTTCACAGCTTCTCTCCGACAGCTGACAGACACTCAGCCTGAAGGAGAATTAGTGATAAAGACAAACAAGTTTTATAACAACTTTACTTTAAACATATTTCTTTTTTCTCTTCTGTATGAATATTAGGTTTAATACATTAAATCTTTCCAGTTTTCTATGCACTTACACAGATTTACTGGAGGCTTTGACCACTGGCAGCAGCCTCAGAAGAGCCTCCTCTGAAGAAGAGTAATTCTTCAGGTCAAACACGTCCAACTCTTTTTCTGATGACAGTAAGATGAAGACCAGAGCCGACCACTGAGCCGGGGAGAGTTCATCTGTGGAGAGACTTCCTGATCTCAGGTACTGTTGGATCTCCTCCACTAGAGAACGGTCATTCAGCTCATTCAGACAGTGGAACAGATTGATGCTTCTCTCTGGAGAGGGATTCTCCTTGATCTTCTCCTGGATGTACTGGACTGTTTCCTGATTGGTCTGTGAACTACTTCTTGTCTCTTTCAGCAGGTCTTGTAGGAGATTCTGATTGGTCTCCAGTGAAAGGCCCAGGAGGAAGCGGAGGAACAAGTCCAGGTGTCCATTTGGACTCTGTAAAGCCTTGTCCACAGCACTCTGGTAGAGGTGATTTACCTGAGATTTGTCTCGGGATGTTGACTGCTTTTCTGACAGCAGATTGACACCAGAGTCGACGAATGAGACGATGACATAAACAGCAGCCAGAAACTCCTGAATGCTCAGATGGACAAAGCAGAATAACTTGTCCTGGTATAGCCCATGCTCCTCTGTAAAGATCTGTGTGGACACTCCTGAGTACTCTGAGGCTGCTCTGATATCAATGCCACACTCTGCCAGGTCAGCTTCATAGAAGATCAGGTTGCCTTTCTCCAGCTGCTCAAAAGCCAGTTTTCCCAGAGAGAGAATCATCTTCCTGCTCTTTGTATTCCAGTGTGGATCTGTCTCATCTCTCCCATGATACTTGACATTCCCCAGTTTGGACTGAACCACCAGGAAGTGGATGTACATCTCAGTCAGCGTCGTGGGCATCTTTCCTCTCTTATCTGTTTTCAACACATGCTCCACAACTGTAGCAGTGATCCAGCAGAAGACCGGGATGTGGCACATGATGTGGAGGCTTCGTGAAGTCTTGATGTGGGAGATGATTCTTCTGGCGTTCTCCTTATCTCTGAATCTCTTCCTGAAGTACTCCTCCTTCTGTGGGTCAGCAAACCCTCTCACCTCTGTCACCATGTCAACGCACTCAGGAGGGATCTGATTGGCTGCTGCAGGTCGTGTGGTTATCCAGAGGCGAGCAGAGGGAAGCAGTTTCCCCTTGATGAGGTTTGTCAGCAGCACATCCACTGAGGTCGACTCTGTAACATCAGTCAGGATCTCATTGTTCTGGAAGTCTAGAGGAAGTCGACACTCATCCAGACCGTCAAAGATGAACACAACCTGGAACTTGTCAAACTTGCAGATTCCTGCTTCTTTGGTCTCAATAAAGAAGTGATGAATAAGTTCCACCAAGCTGTACTTTTTCCCTTTCAGCAGATTCAGCTCCCGGAAAGTGAACGGAAATGTGAACTGTATGTTGTTGTTGGCTTTGTCTTCAGCCCAGTCCAGAGTGAACTTCTGTGTTAAGACTGTTTTTCCAATGCCAGCCACTCCCTTTGTCATCAATGTTCTGATTGGTTTATCTCTTCCAGGTAAGGGTTTAAAGATGTCTTCACGTTTGATTGTTGTTTCTGGTCTCGCTGGTTTCCTGGATGCTGTTTCAATCTGTCTGACCTCATGTTCATCATTGACCTCTCCACTCCCTCCCTCTGTGATGTAAAGCTCTGTGTAGATCTGATTCAGAAGTGTTGGGTTTCCTGCTTTAGCAATTCCCTCAAACAAACTCTGAAACCTCTCCTTCAGATTAGATTTCAGTTGACATTTGAAGATGGGAGCAAGAGTTTCTAAATGAACAAATGAAATTGAGTGGATTTCAGTGTGGATGTATATATTTTCCCACTCCACTCTATTCAGCTCATTAGTAGTAGACAAACATGTTCTGGCTGTGTGTGCAGACCAATAGAATTGTATAGATCTGATGCAAATGTGTACAGCATATTTACAGGCAGTGGTGGAAGATGTACTCTGATCCTTTACTTAAGTAAAAGTACCAATACAGCAATGTAAAAATACTCCTGCATGAAAAATCCTACTTAAGTAAAAGTACATAAGTATTAGCAGCAAAATGTAGTTAAAGTATTAAAGTAAAAGTAGTGGTTTGGTCCCTCTGACTGATATTTTATTATATATGACATCATTAGATTATTAATACTGAAGCATCAGTGTGTAAGCAGCATGTTACTGTTGGAGCTGCTGGAGGTGGAGCTAGTTTGAACTACTTTATATACAGTTAGCTAGTTTAGTCCAGTGGTTCCAAACCTAGGGGTCGGGCCCCTCCAAAGGGTCACCAGATAAATCTGAGGGGTTGTGAGATAATTAATGGGAGAGGAAAGAAGAAAAAACAAAGTTCTGATACACAAATCTGTTTTCAGTTTTTGGACTTTTTCTCTAATCTTTGATTTTTGCTGAAATATTGGATCATTTGAACATTTATTGAAATGAAACCATGTGAGGTTTAGAGGGAAAAATCACTATTTAGTGGAGCTGTTAACAACTCATAGACATCTGAAATGTGACCCCGACTACACACTGCTTTTCTAAGACGTCAAAAGCCAAAAAGGTTGGAAACCACTGCTTTCATCTTTAAGACGTTTACAAAAAGCAGTGTGTAGTCGGGGTCACATTTCAGATGTTATGAGTTGTCCCACTAAATAGTAACTAAAGCTGTCAAATAAATGTAGTGGAGTAGAAAGTACAATATTTCCCTCTGAAAGGAGTGGAAGTATAAAGTAGCATCAAATGGAAATACTCAAGTAAAGTACAGTATCTCAAAATTGTACTCAAGTACAGTACTTGAGTAAATGTACTTAGTTACTTTCCACCACTGTTTACAGCAGAGTTTGGAAATGTAAACATCTCTCATTTTCCCACCATTCCCCCTTTTCCATCATGTTAAACCTGTTAAAAGCCTCTTACTGATCTGCAGAGAGTCAGCCAGCTCCTCCTGCTTCATTCTCCTCAGGAACTGCAGTGTGATCTGCAGAAAAGCCTCTCTGCTGCTCCTCCTCTGCTCTTCCTCCTCACCGTCCACCACCTCCTCTTCCTCCATCTGTCTCTCATTCTGGGTAATCTGGACTCAGAACCCTCTGGAACTTTTTCAGCTCGTTCTTCACAAACGTGACAATGATCTCCTCAAGAAGCTGTAACAGAATAACACATAAATTAAAGTTCCATATATTAAAATCGTGGAACACAACTTCAGATCCATCTTGCATGGTTTGAAAGCCCACTGGTCTAAAGAGTGTAGCATGGAGACTATAATGACCAGAATGGTTGTTTTGCATTTTCTTTGTAGCTGAAGTATAAGGTGTTGTTGTTTACAAACCATAAATATGGAGTCCAGGTCTGTTTGATGCTCCTGGGCAGACTGACCACTGGGAACCTCTTTTCGTTGCTGGTGAAGTCTATGGAGAAAACATTGAAGGAATAGTTCACCCAAAAATGAAAATTCTGTCATCATCTACTCCCCCTCATGCCAGTTGAAACACAGGTGAAGTTTGTCCATATAACACACAGGGAGGTTGCCAGCACAACGCCATTGCAGAATTCTCCAAAACAACTGAAGTCAGTGGGGACCAGTTCTTCAGAGTTCCAAAAAGACCTACAGTATATTTACACCATCATTTAGTGCAAATCGTAACTACAGCTGATTGATTTGCAACAAATAATGGTGTATAGGTCTTTCTATTCACAGTGTTATTGTTTGGCCTCCCGTCTTTATTTGGTCACATGCAACCATCTACAATGCATGCACACACGTGCACGGTGGCCGAAACACACACATGCATTCAATGGCACCGTGAAATTTATCATCCGCATTTTCCCATCTTGGCCCGTCCTTCTTCCACGGGGCAGGACCAACTTCTTTTTTTTTAATGTCCATCAGGCAACGATCTTCTTGCATGTTTTGCATCTTATTGATGTTATCTGGAGGAAACCCCCAAGTGAGCACAGGGAGAACATGCAAACTCCACACAGAAAGGCCCTTTTTACGAGATAGCCCACCTGGGCACTAGGCACCAAAGGCAAGGGGAGAAGGCGACAGCGCTACCAATGCGCTTCTGTGCCACCCACTACCCGTTACCTATTACTGTTAATATCGTACTCTCTTCAGAAGGAATTTGTTCTTTAAAACACTTTGTTAATGCTGACATTATATAGTAACATTATGTTGACTTACTCTGTTTCAGAAGACTGTTGTCTTTTAAAAAATAAAGGTAGCTCCATAGGCTTGTCACTCTTCATGGACACACAGCTGAGTTCAGGGGAGTCTGGTCTCTCCTGCTGGATCCTGACGGAAACACAGGATTGACAAAAGAAGGGAAATTTTAACCTGAAGAAAGCAGGTTTTTGACCAGAAGGTCACTAGTTCAAATCCCAGAATCAGATAGAAAATTTGTGAGAGGAGAGTGAATGAGTAATGTTCTCCCCTTCCTCAACAGCTACTATTGTAACTGCCAAACTTTCCCCACATGAAAAAGTTTAAAAAACAAGAGCAATGTTACCTATTATTGTTAATATCGTACTCTCTTCAGAAGGAATTTGTTCTTTAAAACGCTTTGTTAATGCTAACATTATATAGTAACAGTATGTTGACTTACTTTGTTTCAGAAGACTGTTGTCTTTTAAAAAATAAAGGTAGCTCCATAGACTTGTCACTCTTCATGGACACACAGCTGGGTTCAGGGGAGTCTGGTCTCTCCTGCTGGACTGGGCTTCAACACAACAGAGACATAGCTTTTACTCTGAATAATGATGCTGTAACGATTTCACTGCTGAGCTCTGAGATGGAGAACAGTCATGGACAGTTCCTCATCTTACCTCTTAGCTTTGGTCCGGCTGTCATGTTCCCCAGACAGAGTGGTTTTAGTGGGAGGGAGCCCCTCCTCTCTCTCCTCAGACTGACTCATAGTAGAGCGAGCACCTTTACACAAACACACCCAACATGCTGTTAGCTGGACTGATTCATTACAACAAGGTTTCCATTAACGGATATAGCACTTCTGGTGTTGTGATCATTCCTGACTGTAAAATGCTAAATATACACTAAGTGTTAGGAAGGTAATGAACGTTTGTGACACGGAATTTGGCGCTACAACAATTAATATACATGGTGGAGTTGAAAAAATGTTTGCAATTTCAGCTGTCTGTTATCTAAGAAATGACTTTCAGAATGGTCTTTTCTCTTTTGCATTGTTTGAAGACTAGAGACCGCAAGGCTAGCCAGTTTTAACTTGGATCATCACACCTCCAAGTGAGCCCAGCTGGATTCAATAAAAATTAATCCAATTAATGGCAAAAAGACAAATACTGACATGACAAAAACTGTAAGTATGAACAGAGCCTTGGCTAACAGGAAACCCGAGCAACACGCTGCACACATCAAACAACAATAAAAAACTCCATCGCAGGTATCTGGTTAAATGTTGTTGTAGTTTTACATTTTTCTTTACACTACCTTTCTAGTGAGAAATATCCATTGTTGTGCAGATGTATACTTTACTGTTTTTTGTACTCCTCAGGCTTATTTGGGGATGAGATTGGTCTTAAAGTTTTTTTGTTAACTTTTAAAAGGTCTTAAAACATTTTAAATCTTACTTTGTAATTTTACAGACATACAGTATAGTCAACTTGTTTATGGTTTGCACATTTTTATTTCTGAGGGAAAACAAAAGTTATTTTGTCAGTTATAATTGTCTCTTCAGATTTTGCTCCAAATATCAGGACAATATCAAACTGTGAACCCAGTATTGTGTATTGAACCGTCAGTTGAATGTATGAATGTATAAAACACTAGGAAGATCTGTGCTTTCCAACAAATTAACTGATTTTTAAGCCTTGTGGATGACTGACGCTATAAATGTGCAAAAGTTTTTTGTGTGAAAGGAAGCTTAGTCTTGTGGACCTCAGTTTTGTGGAGGTTGTAGTGTTTTGTACACAGTGTATCAACAGAAACAGAACATGTATCTGAGTTTTCAGACTAGTTCTGAGACTTCCTGCATATTTCACAAATGCAATGAATTGAAAATACAACCTAACTAGAGTTTATCAGGCTTCCACTAAAAGTCACAAATACAACAAAATGTTAGATCTTTGAAAGGATGCGCCTTCCAAGTATTTTGTTTGTGGTGCTAAACCAAAGTCATATAAGCGTTGAATACCCAAAGGTAAAAAGGTAGCACACACACAGACCTTCAGGACAAAGGTGACTAATCTCAATTTCACCAATTTATTCTGGCCATGTCAACAAACATGCTAACGTTTCGGCCTAGTGGCCTTCATCAGAGCATGGAGGAAAATGGAAGTCATGTCATTTACAGGAGTTGGCAGGTGATTGGCTTAAAGGGTCACTTCCTGAGGTCACATATACATCTTTTCTTAACAATATGACAATGACTAAAACAGGTGAAATGGTAAATCCCATACAATTTAACAGTTCTAACTGAGGTTACAGGTTTTGTGATATACAGTCTATGTTTCCATATTTTGAAACTTGTTCAGAGGAAGCATTTGAAACTGAAATCATTCAGTCCAGCAGGAGTCATTGTGTTGAGTGTTGAAATCCAGTACATCTCTCAGAGAGAGAGAGCCAAGTAGGCCGAAACATTAGCATGTTTGTTGACATGGCCAGAATAAATTGGTGAAATTGAGATTAGTCAACTTTGTCCTGAAGATCTGTGTGTGTGCTACCTTTTTGCCTTTGGGTATTCAACGTTGGAACTTATACAACAAAATGTTCTTTATCTCCACCAAGACATCCAATGTTGGATAATATGGTACGAATGCCATCTGCAAGCAGGAGCAAGACTTTAGCACCTTATCTTGCAAAAGTCTATACAGTCTATTGTATGATGTAACTATACAGTCACATCATTACAATGCCAGCTAGTGTATTCATCAAACAGTAACGTTACCTTGGAAGATGTTTACCTGGTGAATTCACATCCTGATCAAGTCACAGAGACTTTCTACCTTCATCTTTAGAGGAAACACTGACAGAGAAGACGCTGCTTATTCTGCTTCGTCAGTTCTGGGTGTCTGTGTTCATTTGAGGCAGAGAAATCACAGATCAGGTGATGTAGTTCTACTGTGTGTCCACTAGATGGCGACATTAACCACATCGTCTACAGTGAACTAAACAGCAGATCAGCACACATGTGACGCATGGATCCATTTGAGATGATACATGTCTTGATTGTATTGTTTTACTTTGTACTTCATTTTATGTGACATTTATTGTATTGTTTTATCTTTCATATTTGTCTCCCTTCCTTGGTCTGCCTTGAAACAGGAAGTCAGGTAAACCAGCCTGGTTAAATAAGTAAATACACACACAACTAACCTATTACTAAGTACTTCTAATTTTAGTAGATTTTAGATTTTAACATGAAGAACAGTGTGAGTGTGATTTGTGTTTTGAAGTAAGGACTCATTCCTATGTTCCCAGGGTCCTATGTTCCCCAGATTTATATGGCACATAATGGGAACATGACAAAGGGTCCTATGTTCCCAAGGTTCTATGTTACCAGGGTCCTATGTTGAAGGAGAGTAGTTATACGCACATCACGTTGGTGCAAGGCTATCAGCAAACTGTGTCAATGAAAGAAGGAGTAACACCTCGGACCATTATTTGGTGGAGGTTTTTCTTTTTTGATAAGGCACTCTTCATGTGTGACAATGCTGAACCTGTCTCGGACAGCTTTTACCCAACTTTCATTATACCCTCTTTCCTTGAATCTATATTGTAATTCATCTGCTTGTTTCTCATAGTCAATTTGTTTAGTGCAGATTCTGATGTTTTGATATATGGGATGCTGTACCTGATATTATGTTTATGCTTATATTAGGGCTGCAACTGACGATTATTTTTTTGACTTTGTGAAAGCGAACCGAACCCAGCTGACGAAACAATGTATCATTCTCGCGTCAGGTGCGAACCAAGGAAGCGGACTATCAGGTGTGAAAACGCCCTTAGGCTTCTTCTTTTTCTAGTCTAAAGAAGCTAACGGTAGGCAGTAACAGTCAGATGAAAGATCTGCAGCGATAAGAGTAGCCTAAGTAAAGTAAAATACACTGTAAACTGCTGGTTACAATACCTTATGGTGGAGAAAATGACCTGCGGCACACCGATACGTGAAAGTGAAAACTACGAGAACGAGAGAGAGAGAGAGAGAGAGAGAGAGAGAGAGAGAGAGAGAGAGAGAGAGAGAGAGAGAGAGAGAGAGAGAGAGAGAGAGAGAGAGAGAGAGAGAGAGAGAGAGAGAGAGAGAGAGAGAGAGAGAGAGAGGTCAGACGGGTTATTCAGGAAATATTATTGTATTGCTTCTTTGTTGTGGCATGTTTTTGTATAAACTGTGACAAGACTGAATCTGTTATAGTCTGACTTAACCTAAAAGATGTGAATTATTATATAAACCGCAGTTCTGGTCATGTGAAGTATTGGTTTTGCGTCATTGATTTTCAATGGAACGTGAAAAGATATGACATTAGTTGTAATGATTTACTTTTCACACCGACCTGCAACGTTTAATCTGATGAGGCACGCCCGGGCCACACCCCCAGCCCTATCTTTCTCCACTGAGTTTGCCTTTGATAATGGCCATAGAATGTTTCATTTCATGTCATTATAAATGTCATTTATATTTATTTTAGACAGAAAAATGTTAAGAAGCGTGTGCTCAATTGTAAATAATAAATACTAATAATACAAATGGGTAAGCACGCTCCTCTGTTATTTGTTTAATTGAAAAATATTTTGTAAAACTGCATGTTGATCATGATCTTTATTTTTTATGTAATGTTACTTTAAATTGTTTTTATTAGCCTACCTGTCTATTCGCATTTCCTAAATAATCGTAACGTGGTTAATATATATAACCTTACCATCTGAACCAACAGCTGAGGCAACTTCTTCCCATGCATTTTCTTTTTGTCTAATATCTTTATCATCTCTGTGTGTTTTTCGATCTCCACAATGAGTTTGGTGTCATCCATCCTTGATGAGCGGTCCGAAAAGTGAAGAGTTGTACCAAGGAAGCAGTCACGTGGTTTTTGTTTACCCTCGTTCAGAGAGAGAGAGAGAGAGAGAGAGAGAGAGAGAGAGAGAGAGAGAGAGAGCACCGGAAAAATACTGCCCTTCACCTGATGTTCTTTTAACTTATTAACATAATATAATTATAGCCTACGTGGGGTTTCTGCTATGACTACCGTATTTCCACAATTAAAAGCCGGTACTCCACTAATTTAGCCGTGGAAGTCACTGAATTTTCTACAACACGGTCCTGCAAATATTTAACAATAGACGCCTTGTGTAAAAAATGAAGGGATTCTGGCTGCTCTAACCTGTTAACATGGGCGCCCAAATGAAAAGCAACAGGTTCCGCGACGCACACGCGCCGCTCAGGTAGGCGGTGTGGCCCGGGCGTATAGTCTAACTTAACCTAAAATATGCAAATTATTACATACACCGCAGTTCTGGTCATGTGTGGTATTGGTTTTGCTTCATTGATTTTCAATGGAATGTGAAAAGATATGACATTAGCTAATAATTAGTTACATTTTACACCGACCCGCAATGTTTAATCTGATGAGGCTAACAGGCCAACTGTTCAGGACAATGTTGCCTATTAATTCCTGTAGGCCTACATTGTTGAATGGTGGATTGTCTGGATCCTGCTGTCTGGTGGGAGTGCCAATTACAGTTTTTCACAACTGTTTAGGCTACTCATTAAAACTGGAACTTGGGACACAATCACTAAAACCTGAAACTCATGTATCCGATCCCTAAACCAAGTCTGCAAACCTACAAGCACATTTTCGGCTTTTCACTTAGTTTGCAATTCTCTATCACACTTTTTGCAAAACAGTGTAGTGTTCCCTCGTTCTCTACATTAGGCACAACATTCAAAAACTAAAATCACATGTGTTCATTTGGAAGCACTGCCATCCCAAATGCTAAACTTCATTTACCAATTGGCCACATCCACTCATCACACATAAACACTAATATCTGAATTGTTCACTCAGAAATCAGAGCTTTAGCACTATAAAAAAGGTCTCTTGCTTTTGAGAACAATGGAAACAAATGTTGCAGTGAGAGCTAGAGGAAGAGGAGTGAGAGGAAGAGGAGGAAGAGGAGGACGAGGACAAAGAAGAGCTTGGAGAACAGTTATCTCAGATGAGATCCGGGTCACTTTGGTTCATCATGTGGTCCACATGGGTTGAGCATGAGGGAGGCTGGGCAGAGTCCAGACCAACCTGAGCTTCACTGCTGCTTCCATCATCCAGATATACAGAAATAGGACTACAGTATAAAGTACAGTAGCATGGTGTAGACAGTAGGCTGCATGCCTGTTACGCCTCTCTACACCATGCTACTGTTCTTTATAGTATACTATAGTTCTACATATCACTAGGCCTGTGCTACTCAGTGATGGTTGGCCAGTGTTACAGTAATGTGTCATTTCATATTGAAAAATAGAAATATTCTTGTACCGTAACCAATCACATCATGTTTTTAGATCTTCCGTAGAACTGAGAGGCAGGATGCAGCCTCATTGTTTTTTTTTTGTTTTTTTTTTTAAACAGAAAACCTTTTTCTCCTACTGCATTGTGTTTTGTATGTAGAACACTTTTAATTAGGATATTGTAATAAGAGACAGTTGGTATGAGATTTGAATGTTGGAGACACAACTGAGGTTTCCTCTGTCAAGACAGGGCAAACTACTGATTTGTCACATTTTTGCAGCATTTTTGCCTTGCTGAATTCCATTTGTGGGTTGTACATGGAATTTGTTGTTGTACTTTTTCTAATAAATATGGAGCAAATTTTGAATTTATTTCTCCAAGGTAAGCAGAGGCTCCGGGCAACCAAATCCTCCTGAATAAAACCTCCTCAAATGTGTTGTTCATGATGACAAATTAGAAAATAGTTGTGGCCAGTTTGATAAGTGTATTACAGAATGTGGGTTTTCTTCCAAAGGGTTTTTTAAAGAGATCTGATGTGTATTGAGCATTACCTTAGTGTGTGATGAAACAGGGATAGAGATAGTGAGGCAGGGACAGAATAAAACGTAACAGTCAACCTCACAAATGGTGAAATTTGATCCACACACACACACACACACCGCTGTATGTGAATGGCAGCAGAATCACACAGACCCACAGCTATAAATAGCCACCTGCTAGAATGCACACACACCGGTGTCTCCGTGTCAGATAGAGGAGAGAGTGAGAAACACTCAGAGTGCTGACCAAAGACAGCTGCTGAAATGATAGTTCACTCTGGACAGGAACACACACACACACATACACACACACACAGCACATGTTCATTTAGGACCAGATAAGAACTTTGGAAAGAAATGGTTCAAAGAAGGTTGAGAAAGTGATTTGTTGAGAACAGATTGGTTGTATTGGTGTAAGGATAAAATGTACAACAGGAGTGCAGCTGAAACCAGATAGAAAGAGTTTATGAATAGATGGACTGAAAACCACATATCTCACTGGCAAAAATACAAAAATGGAGATGGAAGGATTTGGGCCCATGCGTTACATGCTGTGTAGAAAATGAGTATTGGCAAGAAACTGAAACACCACTAGTGTATTACAACAAAGTACTAAAGGCCTATAAAAAACAATGTGCACTAACCTTCTATGCAAACAGAAGTGTTGAATTGGTACCAGAGAAAAAAAAAAAATCACATGCATGGTTAAACTATGGTACAAATAGGGTTAACTGCAGAATCTCCCGAGCTGTCACACAAGTCCCACCTACCTTGTGGGCGAGCAGCAAATATCTCATAGGGCTAATGAAGGGAGTGGCCCCAGTGGAGATAACACGATTAGTTCAAGACCTGCAGGCAGTAAATAAAGTAGTGTTTGCTTGAGCTCCTTAAATGTGTCTAACCCCCATACTATTTTGTTACAAGTGCCGGATGAGAGTAACTGGTTTTCTGTGGTCGACCTTGCACGTTTCAGTATTCCTGT
Source organism: Centroberyx affinis (assembly GCF_046629955.1). Taxonomy (NCBI): domain Eukaryota; kingdom Metazoa; phylum Chordata; class Actinopteri; order Beryciformes; family Berycidae; genus Centroberyx; species Centroberyx affinis. The sequence goes on from NW_027282727.1 coordinate 72,886, forward strand.
GCACAAAGACTCCCAGTACTGGTTTGAATTTTCATTCTAAAGGTAAAACATATACGTGGACCCGATTGGCTCAGGGTTACACAGAATCGCCGGCCATATTTGCAGCTGCTTTAAAAGGAGAACTTGGAAGGGCTCCACCTACCTGGTGGCAGCGCCTTAGTGAAGTATTACATAATTTCAATCAGGAAGACTACCTATCTCCGCCCCTCTCTCCCCCTAGTTTCATTCAAACTTCTCTCTATCCAATCACCGTTATACAACGCATTCCCTTGCTTTCAATATCCAATCCATGCAAACCATCTCTTTCCCTCTCTTTCTCACAGAACCAATCATCTGAGTGGTCGAGAGTATATACACGTCATTTACTATGTCATTACGCTACTCACGAATGTGCATGCTGTCTTTCAGTCACTGTCATTCCAGCCGTTTCGCTTTTCTTCAATCTCTCCTTTCAATAGTGGGCTCGCCATGTCTGAATCTGAGGACGAGCTCCTATTTCAGGGATCAAATCCGCATGAGGCTGCAGCAGAATCAGCCTCTATCAGCTCCTCCATCCGTCGTAAAAGCGCCTGCATCGCCGATTGGATCCCCTCCGGGTTCCAGTCTGACGGGTCCCAAATCCTCGCTCAGCTCGCAGAGAGAGGGATTTCTCCATCACCGAGGCTCCAGGCCTCTCAACTGCAGGATCTAGCCAGTATAACCCGGGACAGCAGCTCCGCGCCAGCGACCGAGGCCCCCCATTCAGCGGAGTTCAATCCGGCCCCCCGAGGCCGGAAAAGGAGCCGAAAGTCTTCCCCAGGCCGGGCTCCAGCAAAACGCCGAAAAAATGGCTCAGCAACCCCGGCGCCCGCCGCATTAGCTGCATCCGCTCCCATCAGCGCCTGCTCCGTCATGCCGGGACCCTCAACCGGCCCGCCAGGAACCCCAGTCGGCCCACCGGGTATTCAGGATTCACTGCTGTTAACCATGCAGTCTCTCGTCGGATCCCTCAGCGCCATCGACGCGCGCCTTAAAGCGCTGGAAAACGCCGGTCATCCTCCCGCATCGGCGCCTTACCCAGTTCCAGCCCAGCCGCAGTTCCCGGGCATGTTTCCCCCACTCCAACCGGCCGCCTTCCCGGCCCAAATAGCCGCACCCCCAACTCTAGCAATGCAGCCTGCCCCCCAGAGTACCCTGGCCTCGGCTGTTCCCACTCCAGCACTCGGTAGGCCTTACATTCCTTTATCTGCTAATATCTCACCCAGGCTAAGATCCCACATTTTGCAGGGTAGGGATATCAACATAGTCAGCATCATTCTGCCATCCCCTGAATGCAGCAACAACATCACAGGCGGCCAGGACATATCTGTCGTGCTAAAATCTGCTGATCCCCGTTTGTCCAGAGACTTGTCAATAGGGGAGTTTCTAGTGGCTTTCGGGATTTACCGGGACGTCATCTGCTCCGTATATCCTGATCGCCGCTTAGAATTGGATGGCTATCTGGGATCTTAACCTGAAGTACGGGAAGAACATATTCTATCAATATCATAAAGCTTTATCCAGCAAGGCAGCCCTGTATATCTCCCAGTCCAACATCCGCTTAAACTGGTCCGTGTTAGACACCGAGCTGCTAGTCATGCTAGTAGGCGGCCACCAAGTGCTGACCTGCTTTTCATGCGGTGATGCGGGGCATTCAGCCCCGCTGTGCCCAAAGGTCCTATTCCAGTCCAGCCCCACCTCCCTCCTTCAAACTCCCCCTCCCCTCTTCGGTCAGACCGATCGCCACGGACGTCAGGTGCATTCCCACAACAGCATGGCAATCTGCAATAATTTCAACGAAGGAGTATGCTCTTACCCCAACTGCATTTTTCTTCACATCTGTAGCGCTTGCAGGGAAGCCCCCCGCTCAGTGTGCCCCCGTCGGATCCGCCCTCCAAGGCAGTTTCCCAAAAAGGTGGGCCAGGCTGGTTCAAAGAAATTCTGAAGATCCATCCTTCTACCCCAGTCGACGTCCCAGCTCTCGCCTCAGAACTGTCCTGCCACCCAGACCAAGTGTTCGTGGACCATCTAATCACCGGTCTCTCGCAGGGGTTCAGGGTGGGAGTCATTTCTCCCCCCTCAGTCTCCCACGTCTCTAAAAATCTCCTGTCTGCCCTGAGAGAGCCCGAGTCAGTTGCTCAGCTGCTAGATAGAGAGCTTAATAAAGGATACCTAATCGGCCCCTTCGATTCTCCTCCCTTTCCCGTCTTTCGCACAAGCCCAATAGGCGTAGCTACTCGCAAATATTCAGGCAAGAAACGCCTGATTTTCGATCTGTCATCTCCCCATCACGGCCCAATACCAAGCATCAATAGTCTAATCCCCCCCGAACCTTTTTCTCTGCACTACGCATCAGTCGACAATGCAATCCGCTTGATCAAGTTAGCGGGTCAGGGCGCATGGCTTTCCAAAGCCGACATCTCCGATGCTTTCAAAGTCGTTCCCATCCACCCCTCTCAGGGGCCTCTGTTCGGCGTCAAATGGGAGTCTAAATTTTATTTCGCTGTAGCCCGTGCATTTTCAATTTTCTGTCAGAAGCGCTCTGTTGGATTTTGTTAAATAACGTCAGACTACCATCCGTACTCCACCTGCTCGACGATTTCCTGGTAATAGATCCTCCGTCTGACTCCTCCGGCTTTTCGTTAAACAAGCTTAAAGAAACGTTCCATCGTCTCGGCGTTCCTCTGTCGGAGGAAAAAACCACCGGCCCTTCCACCTCTCTCGAGTTTTTAGGCATCACTTTAGATAGTGTCCAGATGAAAGCCTCTCTCCCCATCGAGAAACTGTCCCGCATCCGCGCAATCGCACAGTCTTTCCTGTCAGCCAGCCAAATAAGCAAACGAGATCTCCTGTCTTTACTCGGCCACCTAAACTTCGCGATGCGCATTATTCCCCAAGGGCGTTCCTTCATCTCCAGACTCCTGGATCTGGCAGCATCAGTCCCCGGTCTCCATGACCCAGTCTCTTTCAACGACGGGTGCCGGTCTGATTTACGCTTCTGGTCTCTCCTGTTAGACAACTGGAACGGCATCTCGTTCTTCTATGATGAGATCGTTTTCTCATCCGACGCCCTTAAATTTTTTACGGATGCTGCCCCATCCATAGGTTTTGGGGGGTCCTATCAAGGCCATTGGTTCGCAGGGAAATGGCCTCATCAGTTTTCCGGTCTCGACAAATCATCCGCTCTGTTCGAGATTTATCCCATAGTCGCAGCTTGTCACATCTGGGGCCATTTCTGGGCTCGGAAACGCATAGCAGTAAATTGTGATAACGCAGCAGTAGATGGCATCATCAATAAAGGCTGTTCGTCATCCCCCGCCATCATGCCTTTCGTTCGGCCCCTGACCTGGCTTTCTGTAACCCACAACTTCATCATCAGAGCCAAACACATCCCCGGGCATCTCAATGTCATTGCTGATCACCTGTCTCGTTTCAATTTCCAGGCTTTCCAGAGTCTCTGCCCCGAAGCTGACCCATCTCCAGTGGCAATCCCTCCATTTACCGCTCTGACCCTCTCCTAACTCAAAATCCCCTTCTGGCTCATCTCCTCAATTCGGCTCAGCACTATATGAGGAAAGGATTAGCAGCGTCCACGCTGAAATCCTACGATGCGGCTTGGAGAATGTTTGCCTCGTTCTGCCTCACTGTTAGTCTGCCTCTGCACCCTATTCTAATCCCCACCGTCTGCGCCTTCATCACCTACTACTGGATGTCCGCCACCTTCAACCTCCATACATCCGCAGCCTGGTGTCGGGCATTCAATTCTATGCTAGATGTAATGATCCTGCCTTCCCTAGTTTGTTCTCCAACCCGGCAATAAAATTATTGCTTAAAGGTATTTCCAAAGTGTCTCCTTCCATTCCCGATTCTAGGCGTCCTATTACGCTTTCCATTCTTCACCAGATGATATCTTCCCTTAGGAATGGTGTGTTTTCTCCCTACATAGACACTCTACTCAAATGCGTATTCCTGCTAGCCTTTTACGGGTTCCTCAGAGTCAGTGAATTCACGTCTCTTTCTGTATTTGACCCCTCTAGTGACACCTCATTCTCCGATTTAATATTTCATCCCGAATTCTATAGTCTCTCCCTCAAACACTCCATGCTCCAGTATTTGAATGTCAGACCTCATTCTAGTCCTTCCTCACCTCTGTTCCTGATTTCATCCCAGCATCATATGACTAGATCTTGGTTTATTCACCATTTCAAACTGATTCTCCAAAAATGCAATCTTTCCTCTGAGAATTATTCAAGCCATTCGTTTAGAATCGGTGCTGCTACCACAGCTGCCATGCAAGGGGTCTCCTCTGCCTCCCTTCAACAATTGGGACGCTGGTCATCATCCGCATATTCTGCATACATCCGACCAAGCTGCTATATTATCAGCCCAAAGATCTCTCCATCGGTAAATTGGTAAGTGATTCATGCATATCGTTGGTGGTGGTTTTATCTCAAACCGGGTTCACTCTCAATTTCAATCCTATTTCTCTTCACCCTAAACCGGAGCTAAACTCCTCCTATCAAGCTGGCCTTCATCTACCAGCACCCTGTGTTTCTAAAAGCTGGCCTTCATCTACCAGCACCCCGTTTACTAAACTGGCCTTCATCTCCCAGCACCCTGTTTCTACTCTGGCCCCCAGCACTCCGTTTACTAAGCAGCCTTCATCTTCCAGCACCCCGTTTTCTACACCGACCTCTATCTAGCCTACCAGCACCTGTTCCTACACTGGCCTTCATCTGCCAGCCCCTCGTTTTTCTTTAAGCTGGCCTTCATCTCCCAGCTCCTTTAAATCTAGGCTATGTCACCTGTATCCTAACTGCCGCAATTCCTCTTTCTTCTCAGCCTCTCTGATATTATAGCTTCCACTTCATCTTAACCTCTCCTAGCATCCGACTCCCCTACCGGCATGTAGTCTAATTTGGCGAGCTCCATGGTCCCATTTTATGTATTAGCCATGTCATCTTAATCTTAACTTCAATTCATTTTGGGGGGAATCCTAATTCTATCGCATTCCCGACGCCCTCCTAACTTCATCATGGGAGGCGTGTCATCATGGAGCCTACGCCAAACTCTAATTGTTTTATTCAATAAAAATATTCATCGAACATTCTACTTAGTCTCTCCTGATTGAACTGCAGTATGTTGATGATTTAATGATTTGCTCTCCATCGAAGGAAGCATGTGAGTTGGATACAAAAACACTGTTGCAACATTTGGCTAACAACGGTCACAAGGCTAGTTTAAGCAAATTATAATGGGTTCAGCCAGAAGTGACCTTCTTGGGACACGTGATCACTGCAGAGGGCAAATCCCTCTCTCCCAAACGAGTAACAGCCATCCAAAATATTCCAAAACCACTAACAAAGAAACAGGTAATGTCCTTTTTAGGAATGAAGGGACTGACTGCTTATCAAAAGGTGACTTGGACTGACGACGCTGACCAGACGTAGACCTGAGAGATCTGCAAAGCAGATCAACACAAGCAGTTGAACCTGCTTTTTTTCACAGAGTTGTCTCTATTGATGATGGGGTTTGGTACAGCCCTGATGGTAAACCGTGTCTACCTAGATGTCAGTTTCCTTTCTATGCAAAATTGACACATGGAGTGGCTCGTGTCAAAGGGGGGAATACAGAAGTAAACAGACATTGGAAACAGACATTGGGTTCTTGACGTTCTCGAAAAGAAATTGCCTGAGTCCATTTGAGATTATTTTTGGCAGACGTATGAATAGAATTGGGCCCCAGAAAAGACAGCTCCCCACAAAAGAGGAATGTGATGATGAAATGCTGCGTTATTGTGCAAACTTGTCCTCTGAGCTTATGAAGACCACAGACAGGTGAAAAACGCCCTGCCCAGAGAGAGAGAGAGGGGAAGCTGCATCTGACTCCAGGCGATTGGGTCGTGGTAAAAGACTCCAGGAGGAAGGGTTGGAAGGTTGTAGTACACTTGTGTTCAAAAATGATTTGTTGCTTGGTTATAGATGTATTTAAAAAATTAATTGTCCAATTATTGTAGGCCAAAAGTGTCTTGTAATGTCATTATTAATCAATTGTGCCTACTTTTTTTTGGTACATACTTTTAGATGCCTCGTGGCAAGTCCTAGTCGTCCAAGTCGTTCCCAGGCAGCCCAGAGGAAAATGGCGGAGCGATGTACTGTGGATGTTGAACCTCAGCAGCCCTGCAATGCCAGTTGTACGTATGTAGCCAACCACTTTTCATTAAATGTTTTCCTTATACAGTACTGTACAAAAGTCTTAGGCACATGTAAAAGAAAAAAAGTAAAGCGAAGATGCTTTCAAAAATAATTAAATGAAAATGTTCTAAATATCAAAGAAATTACTATAAAGAGCAGTCTGCTGACACTAATGCAGAAAAAAATGAATCAACATCTAAGACACAATTTATATAAAAACTCTTGGGTGCCTAAGACGTTTGCACAGTACTGTATAAGGTGTATATTCTTGTTGCATGATTGTACTTTTTTTTTTTTTCCCTGCGTTTTGTACAGTTTTCCTAGTAGGAAGGTGTGTAATTTTTGTGTTTACATAATTTATGATTTGTAAATGTTCATTAAGTTTTATCTTGGTGTCTTTTTGTCTGTTTATAAATAGGCAGGGGTACAGGTTACCGCCATGCAGTGCGAGAATGGCCAATTTCACCCTTGACCGGACGAAGCAACAAGTTGGTCATTCTATCCGAGTCTCCAGACAAGAAGGTGTTATTGTTTTAGAATTTATGAACAAAATACTTGATCTGAGGAATAATTAGTGATTTTCATTCTAAAAAAAACCCCTAGCAACAACTTGACAGCCAGCAGGACCATTAGCGAGGCAGTGGCAGACTTTGGCATGCTCCTGGCCAGTGTCTGCAGTCGCCAGCCTAAGGTAAGCTTATTTTTTATTGTATTTATTATTATTGTTATTAGTATATCTTTGGTGCTATAATTAATTTGGTTGTATGAGCTGTTGCAGAATATTGTATATTTATTTTAATGGGTATGACATTTTGAGAAAAAATGTACTTTTGTAATGAACAGCTGTTGTTTTGTATAGGTGTTTGTCCTGGACTTTCCTCCGCATCTGAACATGGAGGTGGTTCAGCAGAAGCTCCTGCGTCGGCAGTTTCATCGTTTGGCGGCATGTATGGGTATCTTTAAAAAAGATTTTAGTTTAAGTACAGTTACATGTATAACGGGCAAGGTTATTATCGTTAACGAAAACTAACGAAAACTAGGTGTGAAAAAACATTTTCGTTAACTGAAATAAAAATAAAAGCACTAAAACTAAGCATTTTCAAAAAATAAAAATGAAACTAGCAAACCCGCTTTAAAAAAACGAATTAAAAACTAAACTGAAATTGAAAACAAAAAGTCAAAATGAAATAAAAATAAAAACTAAAAATGCAAAACTATAATAACCTTGATAACGGGTTATATCTTCTTAGGCAAACTGATTGAATAAATATTATAATTTCCATAATATTCATGATGGTTTTGTAATTAACAAAAAACATAGAGTTCAAATAGAATATATGTATGGATATTCCAATAATGCACTGTTTTTTTTGTTTGTTTTTTAGGTGTCAAGTACTGCTCTGTTGCTGAGCACTTTCCTTTGAACCACCTTGAGCTGTGGAGCAGAGATGGTGTAAGTAGAATATGTTGTTGCGACATGTACACTTCTTTGTAGTTACTATGACAAGTTCAGTTAATGGCAGATACATATTGAGAGTAAAATGTCGGTTTGGTAAAGTCATTGTTAATCACTTATTGTTGCAGGTCCACTTGAGCGATAGTGAGGGGATGAAGATCCTTGTGCAGTTGTTGTGGATTGCTGCTTATCAGCAACTGGAGACAGCAGCACCAAAGCCACTGGTTCCACCCAGGACATCACCGCCAAGATTCTCTCCAAAAGTGGTTGTGAAGGGAGAGGTCATCGTGCCACGTCCACCACCAAACCCTTTTGAGTGGACACTTGTTGGACAGGGCAGGAAGGTAATAGGCTGCACACTGTAATTGTGTGGTTGAGACTTTGAAAAAAGTCTCATTACAAAGGTTCCAACCTGGGGAACATGAGCAGCCCTGTGGTGTACCCAAAAGGAGGATGGTTCAGCAGCAGATTTGTTATGTTTGTATTATGCTTTAATGTTAACAATTAGGATATGTTTATTGATTATATGTGTATGGTTTGCTTTTTGACCAGACAAATTGTCAGCAATAGTCTTTCTGCATTTGTATTTCACAGGTGTTGAAGGAGTGTTCCATCCCGCTAACACCTGTCAGGTTTAGCAGTGCCATTTTGGATGTGATGGAGGAAGTTGTTCCATCACATCTTTGTAGCCCTGTGGAGTCCACAGCTGTCCCAAAAGGCAAAAAGGTAATTTGAATGCAAATTGTATCTGTTGGTTGAGGCCTTATTATAAAGTGTCTCCTTCTTCCTCACACACTGTAAATTAATAACAGTCAAGATGAATGAATGAATGAATTTATTTGATGATTTAAAAAAAACACATAACACTTACATACATTAAAAATCAGCGAGGATAAAAACACAATAAAGCCTGAAGGCTTATTTCCATTGCGGTCCTCCAGTATAACACTTAACACAACACAAGATAAAAGCAAAACAACAAGACAGCAAGCGAAGACAATACAATAACTAGAATAAATAACTAGCAGGCGGTGGGGTAGCTATGTCAACATACTCATGTTACATGGTATTTTGTAACCATTTCTTTAAGGCCACTTTAAACGTGCTCTGTGAAACACTCAATTTCAGATTTGTGGGCAGATTATTCCCCTGTACTGCTGCACTGTAGAGAAATGTGTTTTTGCCCATTAGGCTATTGAATCGAAAAGGTATGAAGTCTGTCGAGCTACCTCTTGTAAAGTAGCTATGATTGTCTCTTAGTAGTGAGAAATAATTGATTAAGTACTTTGGTACCATATTTTTAACAATTTTGTAAGTGAGCAGCATCCTAATATAAATGGTTCTTTTCCCCACCGTCAACCAGTTAAGCTTTTTAAAATGTGCAGGATCAAGATGTGTACGTGGATGGACCTTTAATATAACCCTTATCAATTTATTGATACCTGATAAAAACCTGTCTAAAATGCACCCAAGATAATTTACATTGTCTTTAGCATTTATATGGAACTCTCCAACTTTAACCTTAAAACCTGGTGACCTTGCCAATTTTATTTTAGAACCAAAAATAATGGCTTCAGTTTTTCCCAAGTGTAGGGATAATCTATTATCTGATAGCCATCTACTTACATTTTGAAGTTCCTCACTGAGAATATTCTCAACCACTGTTTTATCTTTATGTGCTACCAATAAAACTGAATCGTCAGCATATAAAAAAAGATTGCATGAGGCGGCTGCTTTTAAGTCATTTATATATAATAAAAAGAATAGAGGACCCAGGATACTACCCTGTGGCACCCCACATCCCATGATTCTTGACTCTGAAAGGGTCCCATTAACGTCAACCATTTGAATACGATTTGATAGGTATGAATGTACCCACTTCAGGGTCAACCCACTGAAACCCATGGCTCTTAATTTCATTAATAAAATGCTGTGATCCACTGTATCAAATGCTTTCTGCAAGTCCAGCATGACCATACCACAAACGTTACCTCCATCTACTTCTTTTCTAATAAGGTCTGTTAGATACAGCAAGCATGTTTCAGTAGAATGGGTTTTTCTAAAACCTGATTGCAGCTCATATAAAAGGTTACTTTCTGAAATATATTCATTTATCTGTTCCTGTAAAATTCTTTCAATTATCTTTGAAAGAGCACTTAGAATGGATACTGGTCTGTAGTTGCTTGGGTCGCATTTACTTCCTTTTTTATGTAATGGAATTACTCTTGCCATTTTTAGCTCATCTGGAACTTTACCTGACTGAATAGACATATTAATTATATGAGCAATAGAGGGTGTGATCACTTCTGCAGCCTCTCTAAGAAATCTTGCCGGTATGTGATCTAAACCTGTGCCTTTAGTAGGATTCAGTTCACTAAGCATTCTAAAAACAACAGCATCAGAAACCTTGGAGAAAACAAAAGAGTTTGGCTTGATTCCCTTTTGTGTATAAAAATCTATTATGTGTTTTTCACCATATATACCTGAAAGCTGTGGAAGTTTGTCAACCAATTTTTTTGCAATTGTAGCAAAATGTGAGTTCAGCCACTTCCTTTTTGTCTGATGTGCTATTTCCGTCTATATCCAGACTGATGTTGCTTGCTTTAGATTTTAAACTTTTACTGTACCCCAGTTCCTTAAGGCGCTTCCAAAGCTTCCTTGGCTCTTTTCTACATTCTAAGATTTTCTCACTGAAAAAATCTTTCTTAGCTTTAGTGACCATTATATATACCTCATTTCTCAAACTCTTAAACTTTTGAAAACTTGATTGGTCTTTACTCTGCTTAAACTCTACATAACTAGCATTTTGTGATCTGATGGCCTTTAGTATGTCATCGTTTATCCGTGTTTCAGATCTCTGTTTAATTCTAACTGTTTTCATTGGAGCCACCCTATTTAAAATATCTAGAAAAATCGTCAGTAATTGATGGACAGAACTTTGAGTTTGAACATGGTGACTATGTGTCTGGTAGAGTACATGTGGTTGATGGAGACCTTATCCAGGCTGGCGTACACACCTCTCTACTAAACGGATTGGAAAACATGTTTGCAACAGTATAACACATGTTTGCTGACATTGGGTGCTAGCACATGTGCAATCATTCGTCAGGGTTACGGCCTATGCCAGATCCTGGCCATGGTTTGGGGTGTGTTGCTGTCTGTCTCTCCCTCTGTTTCAGACCCACCCCCTTTTGACTCAGTGATTGGTCGTGAAGTGGCCTCACCTGGAGCTTGTTTTCAATCACGACTAGTATAAAGGCCAGAGAGAAGCTCCAGTCACTGCCACTTGGCCACTCAACAGCCATCCCCTCTGTTTATGTGTGTGCATGTTGTAGTTGTTTGCCACTTGTTAGCTGTTTCTTTGCTGGCTCAGATCATGGAAGCTCTGTAAGGGTGTGCTGCCATTTGTTTTACCCCCCTTTCTTTCCTGTTTTTTGGTCAGTCAGGGAGCTTAGAATTGTACTTTGTTTGACTCAGTTTAGCCATTTTTGTTTCTAGGCATTCTGGGAATTTTGTTTATTGTTTTGGCCTTGGCCACCCTGACACCAAAAGCTTCTCTGACCCACTGAATGAGCCAATGGTAAAATAAATTACCTTTTTGTTCCCTTTATCACTGTGTTGCTCCCTTTTCTCCTGGACTTAGTTTATGTTACCCCCTTAGCACCCTAGACGGCATTTAGGGGTCAACAGTCAGAATGGAAGGTATGCAGTGGTTGATTCGCATGCACGCAATGCTGCTAGAATGGTAGATGGGCGCAGCGTTATTGTATATTTTAGTTGTCTTAAGGATGTGTATGACTACATATGCAATTTGGCTGCATCGCTCGGTGGAAGGCAAAAGCCTTTTGCGATTGCTTGTGTGTGTCATTCACACAGGCCCAAATGAAAGCAGTCAGTCTGTGTCACCAAAAGGTGAAAGTAGAGATTCTGTCAAGGCTTTTGAAACCACTGAGTTGTGTTCTGGTTCATCACTGGAATGTACCAATGCATCATCAACCAACACCAAGAGAGGTACGAAGCATAAGATTTCAGTGGGAACTTGTGCATCTCTCAAAAAGAAAAAGGGATGATGTTACTGCAGCTAATTCAGATGTTGTGCCTTCGACAAACCTGCAGTTTAATCCTATTTGTAAAGAAGTCACACAAACTTTATGTACAGAGTTGAATGTGGAGTGTGAGACAGTTGATGCACCAATGTCTACCGCAGTTGGTATGTTGGGAACTCCATGCAAGAATGAGAACATAGTGGCTGATAACCGTTTCTTTTGCGCAATGTCCTAAGCTGTGAGTGGCACACAGAAGAATCACAGGAAAATCAGACTTGCAGTTGTTAAACAGCTAGAAATGAATGCAATGGAATATGAGAATATTTTGAGAAGTGAATATTCTTCAGTGGCAGAGTACCTTAACAAAACCAAAATGTTATGTTGGCAGTTGGGCAACCGAAGTGGAAATTCAAGCAGCAGCAGATTGTTTAGGAGTGAATGTCTTTATTATTATTATGATGCCCGATGGCAAGAATATAGTTGCAAAAATAGGCGTTGGTTAAAACAGGGGATCTACTTGGCAAATTGCAATGGTAACCATTACGAAACTGTTGTTTGTGTTCAGCCTCAACTGCAGAGTTGCTATGGTTTCTGCAAATATGTTTCAGTGGCAGAGCATATTAACAAGTCTCAAATGAGGTATGTTGGTAATAGGGCTATAGAAATTCAAGCGACAGCAAATGGTTTTGGAGTGAACATATTTACATACAATGGCTCAAATACAGTAGCATTAGTTCAATGTTGACAAATGAAGGAATATACTTGAAACATTATGAGAATAATCATTTTGAGCCAGTAGTTTGTGTCCAACATGCTGATAGGCAGGTTTGCTTTGATTTGTGCAAAACGGGTTCTTCATCTGTGACACAGTACATGTGTAGAAGGAACTTCGAAGGGCAGGCACAGAGTACTGCAAATGTAAGTTATTGTTTTAGTAAGTATTTGAAAAGGAAAAAGAACTTCCAAACAAATGAAATATAAGGAAAACATGTTGCATAGGGGGACAGTTAAGGAAATGAGTATAGGGAAATATCGGTTAAATCAGTTGCACAGGCAGAATGTAAAAGCCATGAGTACAAGGAAGTATCATGGAAATCCCAAGCATAAAAAGCATGTTACAGCAGCAAACAAAAGTTAAAAAAAAAAAAATGGGCCAGACTTTGTGTGTGCCACAGATTTTTGTTTAGACATCAGGTTTTAAATTGCAAACGAGATTATTACAAGAGGAAAGCAATAGCTTCAATTGCAGATAAATGTATAACTGAAGACTACTTGCACAAATGTAATAAGGACTGTCTAATGCCGTGTCATTGGATGGATCTGTTACACGTGTCATTATAAGATTATTAAAGGTGAAATGCCACCTGAATGTGCATTGAACAATTTGCGGGTTCATCCCATTCCAGCAGAATTGGCATGTTTGAATAGTTTAGAACATTTGATAGCTTTACATATACCATTTATGAAAATGTTAGCATTACCTAAAGGTGGGCAAAATGGAGTACATGGACCGGTGACATGTGTTCCAGCAAACATTGTGCAGACTAACAATTTGCTGCCCCGTTCTAATATGGAAGGATCTTTGTTGCCGGTCGAACTGAAGCATAAGCTAACGTATAAAGGGCATTATGAGTATCCGTTTGACACTATGCACATAAGGCAAGCGTTGCAATAAATTAAAACGCACATTATAAAGATGTAGAGTTTAATGAAGCGTGGCTAAATGAGTTTTGTAGGGAACAAGATAATGACGTTTTAGGAAAGGAGAGTGAGACTAATGTAGACAGTGGCCAAACATCTACAGATGTTGTGAAGATGAACTTTTGCATGATAGACAGCGACATTGTATGTTTCAGGACATGTGTCTCATGCCTGTTGACATCGGTCAGGAAGCACTGGATCAGTATTTTGATGGTATATTGAATGTGGCGCCAGCAGAGGGGAATAGTCCTGTTCAGTTGCTTTCCGATCATGCAAATGAAGCAAAATGTTTCCCTGTGTTTCCACAGGGATGTAATACATTTCAATCAGGAGAGACAAGTGAACGAAGTAAAGATAATAGTTTATTGTAACAGATGATATAGTGAAAATTAAGACTTAACAAGATTCTTTGGTGCTTAGACTCTACAGGGAGATTTTGTAATCGAGGGGCAGCAGCAAGATAAATCCCCCCCCCTCGTGGAGTCCAGACACTACTGGTGGTGGTGGCTGATGTCTGCTGAAACTATAGGAAACAATGCAATAGGCTGAGTGATGAAGCTGATGAATCTGCGAAGACTGGGCGGAGGCGGGGAGGTGGAGGGGTGTGCATAACAGCAGCATTAACGGACTAAATGTTACGGGGAGGTGTGGTGAGGACCCAAATACAGACAGGCAGGCAGAGGGCTTTACTGAAGTTACCGAGTTTTAATGAAAAAACAACTGAGGCAGAGTACAAATCAGGAATATCCAACAAGGGGGAAAAAAACAAAACAGGCCAAAAGGCAAAACAAAAACCAAACCTGGCCGGTAACTAGGCAGAAGGAAGTCCAAACTGGTGATGAGGCAGGGAACACAAGGACAGGTAGCACAGGGAAACAAACAGGAACAGAGCAGGAACTGAACAGGTAACAGAACAGACGAACTGACAAAGACAACTAAGAAACAGACTATTTAAACACACAGACTAACGAAGAACAAGGAACAGCTGGCGGGAGGGGAATTAGTCCAGGGGCTGATTGGTGGAGGGGGAGCCACACACTAACAGACAGACTACGGAGAGACAGACCAGGAGGCGGAGACGCAGATTTCAGAACCGCCGCCGGTGAATTCCGAAGCACCGCAGACCGTTCCATCGGCCACTCAGCCGGGTGAAAATTCTTCTTCCTCCAGCTCCAGAGCTTCTTCTTTCATTAGAAGATCTTACAGAATGGCTAAGTTTCTCCCCTGTAGTCTTGTGGCCTTCATGATACACTCCACATCCCCCCTGGCACTCTTGATTGCCACTTCCTTGATCTTGTACTTTCGTCTCAACCACAGGAGCGCCACTGCCCAGGCCTCTCTCCGCCTGCAGCTGCTCGATAACCCCACAACTATCCTCGATCTGGGCCACATAATGTTCTTCCAGCCCCGACAATGTTTCTTTTAAAGATTTATTTTTGGCATTTAATGCTTTATTAGGCAGATGCAGTGAGAGAGAGACAGGAAGGTATGGGAGAGAGAGTGAGGGGAGGACATGCAGCAAAGGACCGCGGGCCGGATTCGAACCCAGGTCGCTGCTGGAAGGACTGAGCCCCCTCCCCGAACCCCTCCTTCGCCTCCTCCTCTCCCTCTCACACACGCATGCAGAGACCGGCGGAAGAAGAGACAGAGTGAGAAGAGGAAGGCCATTGAACATCCGGAGGACGTTTACACAAGAGTGTCTGCTGACCATGAGCGATGTTCTCTGCAGTGTGAGCACCATTATCTGCGATATGAGTAAGCTACTGTATCTGGCCTCTAGACCGTAAAATGATGTAAACCAGGGTGTGACCATTTTTAATCATTTGATCATGGGTGAAAACAAAAATACAGAATTAGGCCTTAGACAGTTAAGGGCTTTATCAGAATCTTTTAGAATTAATCGGCTTGATGAGCATGACCCATTACAAGAACTGCCTGCCCCGTTACTCAATGCAATAGGTGTACTAAATCAGGAAGGCGTAGACGCTGATCTTTTAGACCCGTTTAGACCACTCAACAAGGCTATCGCTAGCCTCAATGCACTGGACCACTCACAAACCGTCGCAGAAACAGATCGTTTAAGTGAAATAAACAGCGCTCTCACAGAATACCGGCTACAGCGAGGGGGTTAAAATGTAAAAGATGTAAACAACTCGCAACAACAAACGCCTGAGCACGCAGTCAAAGGTTACAAAATAGCGTATCCCGCATTTTAACCGTAGGCGATGAAATGGTTTTCAGAACCTCTTGGATCGACTCGTACAATTAAACCAGTCCGTAGCAATGGACGATACTCTAGAATTAGTTGTCCAAGTAATCCACAACCCACGAGGAGGCGGTAAAAGAATGTTGGAAAAAACATTAGAGTGTGAAATCCTTAAAGAAGGTTCGCTTTCTGTACGTGGTAGAAAACCCCGATAATCAACTGTTTTGCCATCAATTTGGCTCATCTTCTGCGTCCCAGTCTCTGTGACAGAGGAGCTGCTATACTCTGCATTCAAATTCAGCATAAGGCGGGGTCTGCACAGACGGCTGTGACTTAACGACATCTGTAAATTTGAACAAATTCTGAACCGTAAAATTGTAGTGTTTTACAGAACCGATGATTCAAAAGCACTCTCTAAATACCAGACGTCTTTCCAAAAGCCGTCTAATAGGTCTACACTGTTTTTATTTCTCTTTCTAAATCACTACTACGGTATTAGAAATCTCAACACCTTTCTAGTTAGTTACGCGGGATACAGCAATGTTTTGAATCACAGCTGTGACAAATACTGTAAAGTTTGCTTAGACTCTGATTGTACATGGCATGAGTTGAAACTTATTGCATGTAGCGAATGCAACAGGACGTGCCGTTCCCTTTTCTGTTTGGAAGCACACAAAAAGCCTAAATGGCGACCAAAAGCCAAAGTATACGCCAGCGAATGCGAAATGCATTAAAAAAAAAGTGAAAAATGCGGTCTGCTGTACTACGTGGCTCTGACTAAGGACGCCGAACCGCACGAGTGTCCGGTGCCGGGGTGTTTAATCTGCGGAGAACATCGGTCACCTGACTCTGACCCCGACGAGAGGCACGAGTGTTATATACACAGTGTCTGCGCCCCGAGGTAGATTATAACCAGAACGTGATATTTTACGACTTTGAAATGTTTCCGGACGAAAACGGCGTTCAGGTCCCCTTTTTAGTGACTACAAAAACGGTGGAGGGAGAGGAGTGGTACTCTAGCGGGCTCCAATGTGCCAAAGACTTTGTTCTGCATTTCAGAAGTCCCAAATATGCAAAATCGCTGTTTATAGCACACAATTCTAAAGGATTTGACAGCTATCTCGTTCTTAACGCCATGGTCGAGTTGGGTGTACATCCCACCTTAATCATGCAAGGTAGCAAAGTCATTTGTTTCAAAGATGGCGGCTACCGACAAAAATACATAGACTCGCTGTCGTTTTTATTCATGTCACTAGCCGCTATGCCAAAAGCCTTAGGCTTTAGCAATAAAGTCAAAGGGTTTTTCCCCCACCACTTTAGTTCAGAGGCCAATTTAAATTACGTGGGCCCCTACCCCCCATGTGAGCTTTATGGAGTAGACCAAATGACTGAAAAATAAAAACAGGAATTTGATGCCTGGTACGATACTACGGCTCTTCATGGGACTTTTGATTTTCAGAAGGAAGCTAAACTTTACTGTGAAAATGACACAGACACCCTCAAGCAGGCTTGCATGATATTTAGGAAAGAGTACATTAAAGAGACAAAAGTGGACCCTTTCAGCTGCGTCACAATCGCCTCAGTGTGCATGAAGGTTTTTGTCACCAATTTCTTACAACCTCATACCATCGCCATACCCTCACCCTACGACTACAGACAACAATTTAAAACATTCAAGCGCCGGCATCCAGTGGTTAGAGTGGGTCATGTCCACAGAGAACATTTTTATTCAACACGCGCTGAATATCGGCGAAAAACAACTAGGAACGTTTTTTTGTAGACGGATACGCTGAAATTAACGGTGAAAAATGGGTCTGGGAGTTTCTGGGGTGTTTTTTACCACGGTTGTCCCACCTGTTTTCCGTCTCATGACATCAGCCCTCTGACACATACTAGCTATGTACATTTGCACGAAGCCTGCGAGGATAAATTACAAACGCTACAATCTGTGCACGGTGTAAAAGTGGTAGTGATGAGAGAACACGTCTGGACAGAGATGAAAAAAACAGATCGGGATTGCAGGATTTTCTAAAATACGACATTCCTCAGCCTCTCTCACCCCGAGACGCTTTGTACGGAGGTCAGACGTGTGCCGTATAGCTCAGGTACACAGCCGCTTCTGATGAAACTGTACAGTACGTAGTCGTGACATCCCTCTACCCCTACGTAAACTGTAAGTATCCTTACCCTCTAGGACACCCTGAAATAATCTACAAAGATTTCAAAGAGCCTCAGGCTTACTTCGGATTGATCAGGGCCGTTGTCTACCCTCCTAGAGGATTATTTTTTTCCCGTGTTACCGTACAAAACGGGAAAAGGTAAGCTAGTTTACTCTGTCGTACGTGCGCCGAATTGAATTTTCAAGAGGGTCCTTGTGCACATAATGAGGCCAGAGCGTTGACGGGGGTCTGGGTCACTCCTGAATTTAACAAGGCCTTAGAGATGGGGTATAGGGTCGCTAAGATCACAGAGGTATGGGACTTTAAGAGGCGTAGCAGTTGTATATTTGTCGATTACATTCACACTTTTCTCAAGGGAAAGCAGGAAGCTTCAGGCTACCCCATCGACGCGTTGGAAAATCAAGAAAGCAGAGAAAAATACATAAGGGACTATCACACAAATCAGGGCATTTGGTTAGACACTTCTAAAATCGCATCAAACCCTGCCAAGTGTCTAAACTGTCTCAACAGCTTTTGGGGAAAGTTTGCGCCGAGAAGGAATCTGCCCCAAACCCAACTAGTCAAAGAACCTCATGAATTTTTCCAGATTATGTTTTCAGAAACATACAAGGTCAAGTACTTCACTTTCCTCAACGACAAAACGGCTCTGCTTCAGTGGTGTCACAGTGAATGCAGTGTAGCGCCCCCGAACAAGGCCAATAATGTATTTATAGCGGCTTTCACCACCGCTTACGGGCGTCTCAAGCTGTACAGTTTTATGGAGCCATTGCAAGACAGGGTTCTGTACTATGATACAGATAGTCTGGTCTATGTCACAAAACAGGGGCAGACGCAGCTTGAACTGGGGGAGCTGACGAACGAGTTAGGAGGTGACAGCATACAGGAATTTGTGGCGGCGGGACCCAAAAGTTACGCTTATCAAACCAGAAACAACAAAGTAGTGCTGCGAGCAAAGGGCATCACTCAGACTCACGAATGTAGGGAACGGGTCAACTTTGACAGCATTAAAGAGTTGGTAGAAGGTTACATTGAAAACTCTAGACAGGACGTGATAATGGCCCCGCAGCACAACATTGTGCGCAATAAAAAGGGGTTTCATCTAAAAAAAAAAACTCCTCAGTTCACAAAAAGTTCAGAGTGGTGTATGACAAAAGGTGACTCTTATCCCACGGTCGAACTGTACCCTTTGGTTATTAACCTTTGGTTAAGGTCACGTTAACACCATTATTTGATTATGTACGTATTTCTAGGTTAGAGCTTTTTAGTGACTGTGCGAAATAATGAGAACACCTGTATTTTTTTATCAGAATTTGAGGTTACGTTGACACCAAGCAGAAGTAGCAATTAAAAATAATGATGTATTATGTTGAAGGAAAGTTAGGGGAGTTATTGAAGGAGGTATCAGTTATTAAGCCCCACAAAAGGTGGGGCGTATTAAAGAATATAAAAGGATGTATAAACAGAAATCAAGTTAGTTGCTCCATGGTCCAACTCGGTTTACGTGTACTTGTTTTGATTTTTCAGTAAACCTATATCATATTGAACTCTACTGCACTTGTTTGAATTATTGGAATACAGTATTTGAGAATTGTGGCAGAGGACCTGAGGACATTGGCCCATCTGAAGGTTTTTCCTCCAACACAATCCTACCTTTTCAATCTCAAATGTCCATAAAAAGAAAGCTTCCAAGCACTTTTTTTGCATCTAATTTTGATTCTAAATTTTGTATTGTATTGTGAATGGTCTTCATTGTGGATGGCTGAGTACCCTTTCTGTTGGGATTCTTGTTGTTCTTAATTGACACTGGCATTTCCGTGGACTGTCTTTGTTGCCATTTCATTTCATATTGGAATAACTGCAATCAATTGCTTAATTCTTGCATTATATTGTAATTGTACTGTGGTGTTAACCTTTTGGTTTTTTTTCCTCTTTCTTTCTCCTATACATTGGTGTCTATATGTTTCCTTTGTCATTTGGAGGTCTGTGTGTATGTAATTATTATAAACTGTGAATAAAAAAAGAAATAATACATGGAAATTCATAGTGCAGAACACATGACGTTTTTGGATAAAGAATATGTTTCAGTGGCAGAGTATATTAACAAGTCACAAATGAGGTATGTTGGCAGTAGAGCAACTGAAATAGAAATTCAAGTGACAGCAAATGCTTTTGGAGTGGACATATTTACATGCAGTGGTGAAATATGGCTCAAATATAGTAGCATTAGTTCAATGTTGACAAATGAAGGAATATACTTGAAACATTATGAGCATAATCATTTTGAACCAGTAGTTTGTGTCCAACATGTTGATAAGCAGGATTGCTTTGATTTGTGCAAAGTGGGTAACTCATCTGTAACAGTGTACAGTGTTCTACATGTGTAGAAGGAATTCAAAAGTACAGGCACAGAGTACTGCAAATATTAGTTATTGTTTTACTAACAATTTGAAAAGGAAAAAGAACTTCCAAACAAAAATGAACTATCAGGAAAATGTGTTGCATAGGCAGAAAGTTAAGGAAATGACTATAGGGAAATATCGGTTAAATCAGTTACACAGGCAGAATGTAAAAGCCATGAGTACAAGGAAGTATCATGGAAATCCCAAGCATAAAATGCGTGTTACAGCAGCAAACATGTTGAAGACGCAACAAATGAAAGAAAAGGCAGAGCAGTTTGATTTTGTTATGGAGCAGTTTTTGGATCAAGTAAAAAATGGGCCAGACTTTGTGTTGTGTTTGCCATAGATTGTTTAGACATCAGGTTTAAATTGCAAAAGAGATTATTATAACAAGAGGAAAGGAATAGCTTCAATTGCAGATAAATGTATAACTGAAGACTACTTGCACAAATGTAATGACTTTGTAATGCAGTGTCAATGGTTGGATACAGCTAGAGGTCAGCTGTTGATCTGTTACACGTCATTATAAGATTAATAAAGGTGAAATGCCACCTGAATGTGCAGTGAACAATTTGGGGCTTCAACCCATTCCAGCAGAATTGGCATGTTTGAATAGCTTAGAACAACATTTGATAGCTTCACATATACCATTTATGAAAATGTTAGCATTACCTAAAGGTGGGCAAAATGGAGTACATGGACCGGTGACATGTGTTCCAGCAAACATTGTGCAGACTAACAATTTGCTGCCCCGTTCTAATATGGAAGGATCTTTGTTGCCTGTCGAACTGAAGCATAAGCTAACTTAAAGGGCATTATGAGTATCAGTTTGTTGACACTATGCACATAAGGCAAGCATTACAATATTTAAAACAGACAAATGTGCATTATAAAGATGTAGACTTTAATGAAACGTGGGTAAATGAGTTTTGTAGGGAACAAGATGATGAGGTTTTAGGAAAGAACAGTGAGACCAATGTAGACTAGTGAAACATCTACAGATGTTGAAGATGAACTTTTGCACGATAGACAACACTGTATGTTTCAGGACACGTGTCTCATGCCTGTTGACATTGGTCAGGAAGCGCTGGATCAGCATTACGATGGTATATTGAATGTGGCGCCAGCAGAAGGGAATAGTCCTGTTCAATTGCTTGCCGATCACGCAAACGAGGCTAAATGTTTCCCGGTGTTGTTTCCACAGGCATGTAATGCATATCATGCTAGTAGAGACAAGCGTTTGACATTGTCGCGTTATTTCAATAACAGAATATTACATGCTGATGGCAGGTTTGCTCAGAATGTCGAATATATCTTTTTTGCTCAGTACATGTCTGAGATTGAACAGGTGAAATCAAGTGTGTCGATAGCGGTACGAAAAGGGAAAGGAGGTCATAGGGCCCAAAATGTTAGTGATAATCTGTTGAAGGATGAAGACTCCTTGAAGAAGTTGTTGGAGTTTGATGATGGGTATCGTTTCCTCAAACCTATTAGAGGAACCCCAGCGTTTTGGCAAATGGCACAGGGTGACCTCCTAGCTTGTGTTCGACAGCTTGGCGTGCCTACTTGGTTTTGTTCGTTTTCCTCTGCCGATATGCGATGGACAAATCTTCTTTATAGCATATTGAAACAGCAAGGTAGAACAGAAACAGTTGAAGAGTTAGAGTGGGCAGACAGGTGTGACCTGTTGCGGCGCAATCCTGTCACCGCAGCGAGGATGTTTGATTTTCGGTGGCATTGTTTTTTGAGGGAGGTACTTATGTCCCCACTGAATCCGATTGGGAAAATCAAAGACTATTTTTATAGGGTGGAGTTTCAGCAGCGTGGGTCACCTCATGTCCATTGCCTGTTTTGGATTGAGAATGCCCCGCTGATTGATAAAAACACGGACGAGGTAACTGAATTTATCGATAAATACGTAACATCTGAATTGCCATCACAAGATGACACATTATTGGACATTGTCACATCTGTGCAGCAGCATTCGAAGCGACATGCAAAAACTTGTAAAAAGAAAAAGACTGTTTGTCGTTTCAATTTTCCCAGGCCGGCATCTGCTCGTACACTTATGTCGTGCCAAAGGTGATGAAGATATCAAAAAAAGGTGTACTTGTCAGGTAGACAAGACCAATAATGTGTCACCATGTGCGTGTGTAAATCAGGCCCAGAAAGAGTTTGAGAGCATGAAAAGCAATCGGGCGGCAGAAATTATGACGGTCATCAAGACGGCGCTTTCAGATGAGAACAGTAGCTATAATAGTGTAGAACATTTGTAGCGATACCAGTGAGACCTTTGGAGAAAGCCCCAACCTCTCTGTTGCTTTCTCGAATCAACACAACATGGCCTATCACAACAAATGGCCATAAAGGTGTCTGGCTGATACAAACCACAACTTCAAAAGTGGTATCTGCCAGCAGGAGATGTCACCCTAAAGCTTTTGGGGAATTAACGACAGGATACTGCGAGGAGGTTTGCAACTTTCTCACACATTCCAGAGTTAATGACCTTTATCTTCCAGCCATCGGGAGAAGAAGGACCCAAGGACTCAGGAGCCCTAATGAACAATACATTCATACCTTCCACACCTATGAATATAGGGGATCATCCTCCCTTTCTTTATTGGAGCACCAGACGGTCTGATTAATCGAAAGGGACAGTCACCATTGGGTGAGAACGGGTATACATACCAATGTGTCAATACGAAGGAACAACAGACTGCTGTTGACACTTATCAGTCTCATCACTACCCCTCTCTGGAACAGGACTGTCATAAATCTTTTCCCTCTCTCTGCTCTCTCCTCTGAACTTACTCTCAACCCTATACTTCTTAAAATGTTTTTAATAAGTGTATTATGTATCTTGAAGTATAGGCTAAATGTGTCAACTATATATGTTGAAGCTGTTTAATTTGTGGTGAATTGTATGCACCCAAAATGTTAGCTGAAATGATTACCATTATTTTACTCTCCCTTTCTTTTTGCTTGGTACCACACTGCCACCTTGTGGTCATTTATAACTAGGACAGGTCAATATAATGTTGACCAAGCTTAATGGTATTAAATAGTTAAATTGTTTTTCACATTAGTCACATAGTTAGAAACACAAGTTATATATATATGAGTTAACTTGGTAAAGACTGTCTAGTTATAGATTAGGCCCTGAAGGTTTATTTGAGGTCCTTATATTGATATGCTAGCCATATAAATTCGAATGTAAGTTCCCAGGTTTTTATTATTTTGATCAATTGACAACAGTAATTGGTGGAGATGTAAAATACCTGCGTATTACTTTAGGAAGAAATCTTAATTAAGATCACTTTGTAAGGGATCTCAAAATAAAATAGACTATTCGGGGTGGAACCTTCTCAAACAAAGAAATTAATTAGTAAACAAGGCGTAACAGAAAAAAGAGCGCGAAGCGTGATTTGCATGGCGAACCACGCCTGGAAATTCAAAGATCTATAAAACTCTTATCTGGCCTTGTTCGCAGTTCAACGTTCAGTGTTAAACGTTCGTTCAAGATTCCGCCCTCACCAAGAAACCTGCCGAAACCAAGATCAACAATTTTAGCTGCAATTCGCCTTTAGTGAAACTTGAGTTTGAGCCTGGAGTTAGAGACGTCTTCTCCAGATGAACTTAAGAATTGCTTGCAAGAAGTTTGAACCTCGCGTCTAATAGTCAAGAAGTTATCAACGCCCGGCCAAGCGAAGATAGCTTTCGAAGCTATTTAGGAACGAGATTATTTAGACTTTACAACAGTTAGAAGAGCTAGAAACTTCAACTCCATCCAGCAGCCAACACTGGTGCAACATCGCCACAGTGTTCTACATCCAGGGGCCAGACGACTACAGCTTTGAGGCGGTAGCGCTGCTTGCGCCGACGTGACAATAGTACCAGAGACCAGCTGTTCCATCCAGCGTCTGCCGTTGCCAGGTAACCGGCCTCGCCGAGTCCGTCTCTCCGAGCTCAGCGGGACCAGACAACCCCGACCGGCAAGACCTCCCAACTGAACAAAGTAGGCTCTGACTATCCACGTCTTTACTGCTGAGAGTTGATGCAAAAGCTTAGATTCAAATTAAATAGATCAAGAAAGTTAGGCTTTATAGTTTAGTTGTCCCGTAGCTTTCCGCCTCGTTCCTCTGCTTAATTGATCCATACATATCTCCATTTACTGCTGCCAATTCTTATTCCCACATTTCATTATCATTTTCCTTTCATCCTTAATTTGTTTCATTACATTCCATGTCTATTTTAGTCTATAGTTTCCGTATTTCATTCTGGTGATCAATATCAGTGACTTTTGACTTATATTGCTTATTTCATTGAATATGGTTATACCTGGATTGTTAAATAAATATTCCCATCTATTGCAGAGAAGTTGTCATGTGTTTCCTTACTTGCAGAGAAAAGTAATCCCTGAACTGGAAAGATCTCGTGATCTTTAGATTGATGACTGATTAGTATGAGTAAAGGTCCTTCATTTACGAAGGTGGTGCCCCTACGAGTGTAATTTGATCTCTTGATCAGAATATTAATATTTATATGCCTTTACCAAATTATAAGTTCGATATTTTCGACACAACACGCTACACATTTGTTTAGCAGTTTAGGTTTAAATCAAGCTACTTTTGAGTCTGCATATAAACACCTTGGGCGTAACACACACGTTGTGTTGAAAAGGCAGGTTAACGAGGTTTGGGTTAACCAATATAGCAAGGGACTGTTAAAATGTTGGAATGCAAATATGGACATCCAGTATGTTGTTGATGCATATGCCTGTGTAGTGTACATCATCTCTTATATTTCAAAGGCGGAAAGGGAGATGGGATTGTTGTTAGGGAACGCCCAGAGAGAAGCATCGAAAGACCAAAACTTAAGCACAACAGATGCATTGAAAGCTCTAGGCAGTGTTTACCTACACAACAGAGATGTGTGCGCTCAAGAAGCTGTGTACAGGCTAACAAATATGCATTTGAAACAATGTTCGAGGAAAGTCGTATTTGTACCAACAGGCGCCAATGTAGTTAAAATGAGTTTACCGTTAAATGTGTTGAGGCAAAAGGCATCATCACATGATCTTACAACAGAAGACATGTGGATGACTAGTTTTGTTGACCGTTATAAGAATAGGCCAAACGATCGCGCTTTCAATGACATGTGTATGGCAACATTTGCATCGGAATATCGGGTTTTGAGTAAAAACGAAAAATCCCAGACCCCGATTAAATTAAACAACGATTGTGGTTTTGTCACTAGAAGAACACGAACACAACCTGCGGTTGTCCTTTATGTGCGCTTTTCTGAGACAAAAAATCCAGAATTGTTTTTTCAGAGTATTATGCAGTTGTTTTTGCCATACCGTGTAGATGTGCAGCTAAAACCTCAAAACTGTGAAACATTTGAGCAGTTTTACAGGAATGGTCATGTGAGGTTTAGCGATGGATCGAGACATTCGGTCAAGTCCGTCGTCGCTTTAAATAGAAGCAGCTTTGAAATGGAAGCAGCTGAATTAGATAATATCCAGAATAGACTCGATACAGATGGTGTCATAGAAGATGCCTGGTGCGAGCTGTGCCCAGAGCAAGAGTTAGAGCGTTTACAGTGTGAGCAGGAACGGACAGACAAAGAACAGACAGTGGAAGAACAGGAGGAAAATATTCCAGATTTAGCAGTAAGTAGGCAACAAGTTGCACATTTGGAAAAGAGAAATAACATCATGTGTAGACTTGACGGGTTGGCTTTAATTAGATCTCTGAATGAGACACAGCTGTCTGTTTTTCATCAGATTCGAAAATGGTGCTTAGACAAACTGTTTGGGAAAAAGCCAGATCCATTTCATGTATTTATTACAGGTGGTGCAGGGACAGGAAAAAGCCATTTAATAAAAGCTATTCAGTATGAGGTTATTGGCACCAGTGTGTCGTCATCCTTACAACATTTGTGTTGTGTTAACTGCTCCTACAGGGATTGCTGCATACAATTTGCATGCAGCAACTATTCACAACACATTTAGCATTGGAAAAGATGTGCACTTACCGTACACACCTTTGGGTGAAGAAAAGCTCAACTCTTTGCGTGCTAAATATCTGCAGATTTTGATAATTGATTAAATATCTATGGTAGATCACAGACTGTTGGCTTATATTCACGGTAGACTAAAACAGATTAAACACACTGGTGACTTTTCCCCCATTTGGAAATGTGAGTGTAGTTGCTGTTGGAGATTTTTTCCAGCTGCTTCCAGTAAAAGGGAAACCCCTGTATGTTGATGATGTAGGCGGCAGCTTGTGGTCAAGTCTATTTAGGGTTGTGGAATTAAAATAAATTGTTAGGCAAAAAGATTAAGTTTGCGGACTTGTTGAACAGGATAAGAACTCGTTCAAAAAGGGACCCCAATGGTGACATTGAAACATTGTGAGACCAGTGAAGTCAGCTCAGCTTTACACATTTCCTACAAATAGACAAGTAGAAGAGCATAATGTCATGAATATAATGAATATGTCACAATAGCTGCTCAGGATTTCATAAATAATAAGAAAACTGGGAAGCTGGAATTAAACAGTGGACATCATGCGAACGCTATAATACATGTTTGGCTGAACAGCTGTTGTTGGAGAAGAATGCTCGTGTAATGTTGTGCAAAAACGTGGATGTTATGGATGGTCTGGTTAATGGGGTATGTGGCACAGTAACGCATATAGTTGGCTCCACAAATAATAAATTCCCTCAAAGTGTATGTCAAATTTGATGATAATCAAGTTGGCGCACAGAGGAGGAAACAATGTGCGAGTGTTTCAGTAGATTTCATGGGCTCTACGGGTATTGAACCAAAGGAAGAAAAGGTTACCAGTAAAGGTGGATTGCGACAACAATTTCCACTTGCTTGGGCTTGTACAGTACATAAAGTACAAGGCATTACTGTTGATAGCGCTGTGGTATGTCTTAAAAAATATTTTCTGCAGGACAGGCGTATGTGGCATTAAGTCGTGTTAGAAGTTTGTTAGGGTTGGTTATTCAAGATTTTGAAGATAAAACCATATATTGTAAGGATGACATTAAGGATGCAATTCAGAGTATGCCCCCATTCTTGATTGAAAATATAACAAGGCACAAATTGAATACACATACTTTTACTGTGTTTTTGATGAATGTGCAAAATGTGACTCCACATGTATCAGATTTGACATTGTGTACACAGCATTTGCAGTTTAACTGTATTGCTGTTACAGAAACATGGCTACCTGCTGCTTCCTCATTTGAAATGGTAAAGATTGATGGTTATAGTTTTCATAATTGTCCATGAAGTTTATCGTACTGTAGCAACAACCCAGCGTTGATTGCATTGCAAGGCCAGCAACATGGTGGAGTTGGCATGTATAGTGCAGACAGTGGCATATGACAGTATTAAAGTACCACATGTGGAATGTTTGGTTTACAACTGTGTTACTTATAACATATTAGTAGCAGTCATTTATCAACCACCATCTTACCCCATGTCTTTGTTTAAAGCACATCTAGGCAAGTTACTTGACTGGCTAGATCCAATAAGTAACAATTGTTATCATGGGAGATTTCAATGATGACATTTTGAAATCAACAATCTGCAAATTTGCAGGTTTTGCTTTACCTTCCATGTAGCGTCAAAAAGCAAAGGTAAGAATAAATATGACTTACTAATGAAACATTGATGTTATGAGGTCTACACTCTTGACAAATATTTAAGTAATATTAACAATGAAATATATCATACTAATTGGCTTGCCATGATGATGGACATAAACTATACCTACTCCATATAATTTCATGTATGTCTAAAAATGGCTATCTGATCTATCATGTTAACTTTGAGCTAAATGTGAATTTAACTTATTATTCTGCTGTATGTGACAACAAAAGGCACTGAGATACTTCACTGAATCTTTATCTCTGCTGAGATCTCTGCTGTCCTGGACTTTCCTCCGCGTCTGAACATGGAGGCGGTTCAGCAGGAGCTCCTGCGTCGGGAGTTTCATTGTGTGGCGGCACGTATGGGTATGTCTAAAAAAGATTTTAGTTTAAGTACAGTTACATGTATAACGGGCAAGGTTATTATCGTTAACGAAAACTAGGTGTGAAAGATGATTGTACTTTCTCCCACACACCCCATTCCGT
Organism: Centroberyx affinis; assembly: GCF_046629955.1. Taxonomy (NCBI): domain Eukaryota; kingdom Metazoa; phylum Chordata; class Actinopteri; order Beryciformes; family Berycidae; genus Centroberyx; species Centroberyx affinis. The sequence goes on from NW_027282727.1 coordinate 101,237, forward strand.
TGGGCGTGGAGGTGGCACGGGTGCCCTCATTTCCAAAGACTGGAAATTCACTAAGCTTCCTCCTCTAAGCAATAACTCATCCTCTGAATACCATGAAATCATGGTTACCGCTCCTGTCAAACTATTTGTGGTTATCATATCGCCCACCAGGGCTACTGGGGAACTTTGTTGTTGAACTGGACATGCTACTCTCAGCCATTCCTGAAGATGTCACCCCACTGATTGTCATGGGGAACATGAATATCCATCTTGACAAACCCCAAGCGGCTGACTTCCTTTCACTCCTGTCCTCATTTGACCTCAAACTGGTCTCCACCGCTCCCACACACAAAGCGGGCAATACATTTGATCTGATTGTGACTCGAAACTGCTCCACAGCAAATCTGACTGTCACCCCCCTTACATCTGTCAGACCACTTCTTTGTTCAATTCACGATTTCCTTACCGGAACATCCTCACGTTCCGCCGCAAATGGTCTCCTTCAGACGGAACCTCCGGTCCCTCACGCCGGCTCAGCTCTCCAATGAGGTCTCGGCTACCATGCCCCCTCATAAAGAGTTCTCCTCACTCCATGTCAATGAGGCTACAGACACACTCTGCTCCTCGCTAGCCGCCTCTCTAGACAATCTCTGCCCACTCTCATCCAAACCTGCTCGTAAAACCCCCACTAGTCCATGGCTCACCGGTGTCATCAGAGAGCAACGGGCGGGGCTCAGAGCAGCTGAGAGAAAATAGCGCAAATCCAGAGATCCCACTGACTATCAGACTCTCCTATCTGCATTCTCTTCCCATTTAAAAAGTGCCAAGACCACTTACTATCAGGAGAAAATCAGCAGCGCCCAAGACGCTCGGAAATTATTTTTAGCTTTTAACCCTCCACCACCTCCACCCTCAACTTTGCTCACTGCTTTGCATTCTTCTTTCCTGATAAGGTTTCTACCATCAGTAATCAGTTCTGAGCCTGATCAACTCAGTATGCTGCCACCAGCTAACAGGACCTCACTCCTGTCATTTTCCCCATCTCACCAAGGAGCAAGTCTCCAAACTTCTGCTTGACTCTCGTCCCACTACCTGTCCGTTGGACCCCATACCCTCCAACCTCCTGCAGGCCATTTCGCCCACACTTATCCCTGCAGTCACGCACATCATCAACTCCTCACAATGGGTGTGTTCCCCACTGCTTTTAAGCAAGCCCAGGTTACCCTGCTGCTAAAGACACCTACACTCAACCCATCTCTGGTTGAAAATTACAGGCCAGTTTCACTCCTCACCTTCCTTTCCAAGACACTTGAGCGTGCAGTCTTTAATCAAGTCTCTGAATTCCTTTCTGAGAACAACCTGTATGATCCTAACCAGTCTGGCTTCAAACACGGACACTCTACCGAGACTGCGCTCTTGTCTGTAGTGGAAACACTGCAATCAGCTAGAACTGCCAGTCAGTCCTCCGTTCTAATGTTGCTTGACCTATCAGCTGCCTTTGACACGGTTAACTACCAAATCCTCTCCACACTCGCTGAGCTTGGCTTCTCAGGATCTGCTCTCTGCTGGTTTGAGTCCTACCTCTCAGGGAGATCCTTTAGAGTGTCTTGGAGAGGGGAAGTGTCTAAATCCCACTGCTTGTCCACAGGGGAACCTCAAGGGTCAGTGCTTCAACCCCTTCTCTTTTCAATATACACCACCTCACTTGGTGCAGTCATCCGCTCACATGGCTTCTCATACCATTCATATGCTGACGATACCCGGCTCCTCCTATCGTTCCCGCCAGACGACCCCACAGTCTCGGCACGGATATCGGCATGCCTCGTCGATATCTCGGCATGGATGAAGGAACGCCACCTTCAGCTTAACCTATCAAAGACTGAGCTCCTTGTCATCTAAAAGTCCCTCTGTACAACAGATCAGTATCCAGCTTGAATCAGCTCAGCTCATTCTCGCAGTCTGCCAGAAACTTGGGTGTCATGATTGATGACCAACTAACCTTCAAGGAGCATGTGGCTGCTGTTGCTCGGTCATACCGATTTGCCCTGTACAACATCAGGAAGACCCTACCTGTCTGAGCATGCAGCCCAACTCCTGGTACAGGCTCTTGTAATATCACGCCTTGACTACTGCAACTCCTTACTGGCATGGCTCCCGTCATGTACGCTCAAACCTCTGCAGATGATCCAGAACACGGCGGCGCATCTGGTCTTCAACCGGCCCAAAAGAGCACGTCACTCCGCTGTTCATATCACTCCACCCTCCCGCTCACTACGCTCTGCCAAGGAGCGGCGCCTGATGCTGCCACCACAACAAGGCCCTAAGTCACTAGCCAGACTCTTCTCTTCTGTGGTTCCTCGGTGGTGGAACGAGTTACTAAACTCCATTAGATCCACAGAGTCCCTCTCAATCTTTAAGAAAAGGCAAAGACCCAGCTCTTTAGTGAACACCTTCTCACCTTTAAGTACAGTTACATGTATAACGGGCAAGGTTATTATTAACGAAAACTAGGTGGCTTTACAAAAAAACGATAACTGAAACTGTAATGTGTGTTTACAAAACTAACAAATTAAAACTGCAAGCAGTGATGAGCGGGCCCTCACGGCTGTGTGCAAGTCGGGGTGTGCTGCAGCCGCTGCAGTTGCGGCGTTACCAGTTCTGACGCGTGTGCAAAGTTGCGCAACTTTTTGAGCACCTTTAGCCACAGGAAAGCAGGACAGCACTTGTACACCAGGACTGTGAAGGAATGTTGATAGTGGGGTATACTCTCAGAGCAAAGTACAGGTAAGTGGTTTATGAGAGGAGCTGCCTGTACAATACTATCTACTAGATTGTTGGAATATAACGGAGAGATGGAGAAGAAAGTAGTAAAGGAGGAAGGAAGAGGAAGCAGAAAGAACTATTTTATAAAGGAAGTTGGAATAGGTTGAATAAGAAGGAGAATGAATAAACAAGATGAAGAGGATGTGTTCCTTAGGGTAGTAGTTAGGTTTTATCAATTACTGTAGTGGTGATTTTCAGTGTTTTATCAGTGTAAGTTTAGGGGGTTAACGTTAATGGTGTAACATCAAATGGAAGTGGGTAAGGTTGTTAGTAGGGGTACAATAGGTTTGTATCATGCTAGAATGAGGATGCACCTGAACTTTCAGCTGTGTTGTGAAAATAGGGGATTTAACAGTTAGATTATGTAAGGTCATTTTCTGTTGGACAAACTGTGTAATGACAAAGGGTTTTAACATTGAAGGCGTATAAATATGAATGTTGTAAATATAAGAGCACGTTGTGTTCAGAAGATGTGTGACAATTTGACCGGCAGTCTACATTAGTATTCCTGGTTTCGCTGGAAACTAGAATTTCCGAGCTTAACAATGACAGTAAATGCAGCACAAGTGGAACGATACAGCTGGTGGCATTGCCGGTGAGAAGTAGCAGGAGGTGGCGGCGGCAGCGCTGACGGGAGAGAGGGGGGACATGATAGGCGGATAGGCGGTGGCGGGGTCATCTGCATCCATATCTTCTGAAGGAGAGAAAAAAATGTTGATAAAGCTGTAGGTTGTGGGATTACAAGCAAACACGAATTCGTGAGCAGTCGATATAAAGTGATTTTCACCCACCTGCCATCATGATGTGTCCCCACTCCAGGGTGTACAGGCGGGCTGCTGTGTGGTCCAGTTGTTCCTGGAGGGACCGAAGGCTGGCTGATGCGTCGTCCAGTTGTTGGTTTAGTTTTTTTATGTGTTGCTGGTGGAATGCCGCTTGCTGTGTGTCGTCGCTCCAGCCGCGTAACAATATTGACGACTGTGGTTCCCGTAGCTGCTATGCGTTCAGCTAGGAGATGGCGGCTGACAGTGGAGTCAGCACAATTATACTGTGAAAACATAAAGACATGATGTTTTGTTTTCGTCTCCCTGACCAGACGCTCTCTGCTTTGCTCCTTCCCGGCTTATCTATTTTCAGCCATATTTTCCTGTTTTTCACCGCTGACCAACTTTTTTTTAAGTATTTTTTTCTGTTGCTGTAATTTTTTATCTTTTATTTATTTTTTATTGTTACTGTGGGAAAATGCCGATGGTTAAAGTCAGTGACTCTTCCTCCTGCTCTGGCTGTGCTGGCTGCCTTTGGTTATCACAGCAAATTACTGAACTGGAAGGAAGGATTCTTACTCTTTACCAAATCAGCCAGGATGAGCAGCTCATTGACACGCTGTTTGAGTCTTCAGCCCACATTCCTCATGTAAAAACATGGTGAAAGTACAGACTCCAACAATACGACCCATACTACAGACCTAGCTGACACTCTCCCCTGGGTTGACCCAACTGCAAATGGACCAGCTGTGGAGGCATCCCCTCCGCCACTCGCTACAGACACCATCTCCGAGCCTCAAGGTGGACTGGCCCCGGAGGCATCCCCACCGCTACTCGCCACAGATATGGGCTATTGGCACAGCAAGGGTGCTAGATCAAAAGTCTCTACTCCTGGTGAGCTGTGGTCAGACGTTGTCCGCTGTAGGGGCAGCGGAGGAAACAACAATAAAAACAAGAGGAAACCCCAATACTCTCCCCAATACACTCCCCGGCCAGGACTGCAACTGGAGAACAGGTACAAAATACTCAGTGAGCCAGATCCAGTGACTGCTAATGCTAATGACGGCACTTCCATGATGCAGCCCAGTACTAGCCGCAGAGCTAATGCTAATGCCAGCACTGGTCCCAATGCTAACAGTAATGCTACCCCCAGGCACTCAACACTGCCGGTTACCTCCAGGCGGAAAATGCAGCCTGGTAATCAACATGCTAGGCCGAGGGCCAGAAGAAATGTTGCTAATTCCTCAGCTGATAAGTCAGACACTATTCTGATTGGGGACTCTATAACCAAGCATGTAAGAATGGCAAAGACTGAAAATCTAACTATGGATGACACATCTGTCAGGGAGCTAACAGGGCTGTTGCCAGTCATCCTCTCTACACATCCAAATAACATGAGAATTATTATTCACACTGGATCTTTTGACATTCTGCGAGGGAAAACTGGCTCTGAGATCCTGAAAAAAGACTTTTGCCTGCTACTGGAGAAGCTGAGTGACTGTCAATCACAACATGTATTCATTTCAGGCCCCATTCCAACCTTGGGGAAAGGAATCGAATCCTTCAGCAGACTCCTTTCCCTGAATACATGGCTGACATCGGCGTGCCTCACCCATGGGATAAAGTTTATTGACAATTTCAATATCTTTTGGAACTGTAAAGACCGCTTTATGCCTGTTGGGATTCATCCAAGCAGCATTGGTTCCAGATTACTCGGTGCCAATCTACGTCATGGGATGCCACACCAAAACAAGAATGCACAGATAAGCACGAAGGATAAGGACTGCACACACAGGCAGACAGCCTGTATCTCTCCCCCCTCACCTGACCCTCTTCTCCACATCACCCAAGGCATTCAGAGGAGGTCTCGGTCCCAATCAGGGATCCAACGCCCCCCCCTCCACCACACTCACCAATCAAGGAGTTAGTTAAAGCTGCCACACTGAAGCTCAGTCAAATTGACTCTCCAGCATCCACTCCCTCCCCTGTCTCTTCTCTTAGGTTCACAAGCCAGATGGAGGACTTGGTGAAGTCTGGGATCAAAATGATCCCACTTACCCTCCAGCTTGGCCAGGTCACGGGTATTGCCATCACCTATACTCCGCCCACCAACGCCCCCCCCCCCCCCCCCCATTATTCATAAATTATCTGATAGCAAGCTGAGGCCCTGGGAGAGAACAACCTTCCCAAATACAATAGCCACAGTGTCAAGACAAAATTAGATAAGCGGGTCACAGTAAAATCTTCCAATCCTACAAATTTGATTCACATTCCCTGTAAGCCAAGGATCTCAGGCCCTGCTCCCAACAAACCTAAAACTAGCCCTATTTAATATTAGGTCCCTGTGTAACAAGTCACTTTTAATCAATGATTTTATTACCTCTTACAAGCTTGATTTTATGTTTTTAACAGAGATTTGGCTGGACACCAAGAATGGGAATGCTATCCTTTTTGAATCCACCCCACCAAATTTCATATTTGAGTTTGAAGCACTACAGAACAAAAAAGGAGGGGGTGTTTGTGCCTTTTTTAGGGATAGGTTACTTGTAAGAAGTTATCATTTGGAGAATTCTCATCCTTTGAATGTGTGTCGTTTAAAATGGAAATGATATTCTCTCCATGTATTCTATATATAGTTAGATACAGGCCACCAAAATACTCCCCGCATTTCCTTGATGATTTTACTGAGATGCTTTCAATTATCTGCACTGAATTTGACTGTGTAGTCATTACGGGTGATTTTAATGTACACATAGATAATGTCAGTGACAAAAATGCCAAAGAACTTTCAGCCATACTTGACACGTTTTGATCTGTCTCAACATGTGAAAGGGCCGACCCATACTAGAGGACACACTCTAGATCTGGTTATTGCTAAGGGTGTTAACATTTCAAATGTCACTGTGCTTGATGTTGCTCTATCAGATCATTTCTCTGTATTCTTTGATCTGTCTATTACACCAAAAATCAACATTAGATCTGTACTGTAAAAGGTACATTAATGAGAATACCAGAACACTTTTTATGGAAGCCATCAAATCTGAAACTGCCCCAGCTTCAAATCATGTTGATGATCTACTGAATACCTTCAATTCTAAAATTTTGAATGTAATTGATGCCATTGCTCCTGCTAAGGTTAAAATGATCGCTAGTAAGCAAAAGGCACCATGGAGAAACACTCATTCTGTAAGGGCACAGAAAAGGGAGTGCCGGAAAGCAGAGCGAAAATGGCGTAAAGCAAACCTCCAGATTCACTTTGAAATCTATAATGAAAAATTAGTAGTAGTCAGTATGAACTTGAAAAGGGCTAGGCAATCATTTTTCTCTGAGATCATCAACAAGAACAGCAACAATTCACGCATGTTATTTGCTACCGTTGACAGGTTAACTAACCCTCCGGTTCCAATATCCCCAGAACTAGTTTCTACCAGCAAATGTAGCGAGTTTGCATCCTTTTTTAATGACAAGATTCAAGGCATCAGACATGCTATTAACTCAATGCCAAACAAAAAAGCATCATCACTGCAGTCTTCCAGAAGTAACTTGGTAGGTATGACACAATTTAATCCCATTGACGACAAAACACTCGAAGAAACTGTGTCCAATCTCAAATCATCCACCTGTTGCCTTGATGTTTTACCCACTAGCTTCCTTAAAACAGTTTTGAGCAGCCTGGCGAAAGAACTAATACTTGTAGTTAACAATTCTCTCCAATCTGGCATTTTCCCAAAGGCTTTGAAAACTGCAGTCATTAAGCCGCTCCTAAAAAAGAGCAGTCTTGATGCTACTATACTGGATAACTATCGACCGATATCAAACTTACCGTTTTTAGGTAAAGTTATTGAAAAAGTTGTTCACCAACAACTTAGTAACTTTTTAATGCTGAACAATTGCTTTGATAACTTTCAATCAGGATTTCGGCATCACAGCAATGAGACTGCACTCATAAAAAGGTACTAAATGACATTCCCCTGAACAATGACTCAGGCAACAAAGATTAGAAAACTGGGTGGGACTCTCTGGAACTGTCCTTAAGTGGTTCAAGTCATATCTTCATGACAGAAAGTACTTTGTCTCCATTGGAAACTGTGTGTCCGAGCATATGGCCATGACCTGCGGGGTTCCACAGGGGTCCATTTTGGGACCTCTCCTGTTCAATATCTGTATGCTTCCTTTAGGCCAAATCCTACAAAATAATAAAGTAGCCTACCATAATTATGCAGATGACACGCAAATCTACATATCACTTACACCAGGTGACTATGGACCTGTCGAAACTCTGTCACTGTGTCGAACAAATCAATGACTGGATGCGGCACAATTTTCTCCAACTAAACAGAGATAAGACCGAGATAATTGTCTTTGGAGCACAGAAAGAAAGACAGAATGTCTGCTCTCACCTTGACTCCCTGTCCCTCATAACTAAGAGTCAAGCCAGAAATCTTGGCGTTATCCTGGACTCAGATTTAAATTTCAATAGCCACATCAAATCGGTAACTTCGTCAGCTTACTACCATCTAAAAAATATTGCAAGAGTCAGAGGACTAATGTCCAAACAAGATCTAGAAAGGCTTACCCACGCCTTTATTTCCAGTAGATTGGATTACTGCAATGGTCTGTTCACAGGGCTTTCAAAAAAAGCTCGTCGGCAACTCCAACTTATTCAGAACGCCGCTGCCAGGGTCCTGATGAAAACTAAGAAATACGACCACATTACACCAGTTCTAAAATCCTTACACTGGCTACCAGTCACTCAGAGAATTGTTTTCAAAATCTTGCTGCTTGTCTACAAATCACTCTGTGGCTCTGGGCCCAAATACATCTGACATGCTTGTGCCATATGAACCTTCTAGGACCCTTAGGACATCTGGGGCTGGCCTACTGGCTGTCCCAAGAGTTAGAACAAAACACGGTGAAGCAGCGTTTTGTTATCATGCAACACAGACCTGGAATAACCTCCCAGATGATGTTAGACAAGCCCCGACTCTGACCACTTTTAAGTCAAAGCTAAAAACTTTCTTATTTTACACTGCCTACTCTACCCTGTAATGGCTAAAAACTTATCTTTTCAGCTTAGCTTTTAAATAACCTTAATTTTAACTCTTTCTGTTCAGGATCCCAACAGAGCTGACAAGGGCAAGTACGAATTTTCATTCGTCTTGTCCAGGTAATGCTTACTTGCGCATGAGTGAACACTATATGTAGGGGGGATGACAGAGCTTTATCTAGGAACTCAAAAGAGCTAGATGGCAGAGCTTTATCTTTTCCCTGTATGATTCTCATCCATCTGTGGACCAAGAGGAGAATCTATGATTCTCGTCTGCCTTAGGCAGTGAGATCTGACATAAATATCAGATCAAGAGTAGACAGGGGATAAGAAAATTAAAGAAAAACATGTGGGTTCACTCACAATGGGCATCTAAAAGTGAGAATATTTGTTGTTCTTTTATCTTTCTATTTCACTTGATTTGAACTGCACTAGTTTACTTTTTAAGTCTTTTATCTTTTGTATCTATTGTCTGTACTTTTTAATTGTAATCTTTTACTGTATTTTTTATTACTCTGTAAAGCACTTTGAATTGCCTCAGTGTATGAAATGTGCTATACAAATAAAGCTGCCTTGCCTACTGTTGGTGTAGTAAATGGAGATTGAAGATAAACTCAGGTTATGCATTTCAGGAAGAAGGGAGAGTTACAGACTAAGTTTAAATTTCATTTTGGCTCAACACTTCTGTCATACACTGAGCATTACAAATACTTAGGACTTACTCTAGATGACCATCTTACCTTTGAAGAAGGAATAAAAGTCTTATCAGACTCTGCAGGTGGGGCACTGGGAGCGGCTCTTAATAAGGTTAAGCTATGTAGGGATCTAGGTTATAAAACCTATACACAGTTGTATAAATCTTGTGTCTGTCCTATTTTAGATTATCGTGCAGGGGTCTGGGGTTATTGTAAGCAAACAAAATATGACGCAGTTCAGAACAGAGCTATGCGCTGTTTTCTGGGTGTGCATAAAATGGCCCCAAAGCTTGCAGTATGTGGTGACATGGGATGGGAGCCATGTGAAGTGTGGCATAAGGGTGACATGTTGCAACTGTGGAATAGATTAATCAACATGCCTGATAACAGACTTGCCAAACAAATTTTCTATTCAAATAATTATTCTTGGGCAAGGGAGCTTGTAAAAATATTTGGTAAGGCAGGTCTCCAATATATAGAAATAAATTATCTTGTCGTGTTAGTCAAATTAAAACAATACTATTTGAAAATTATAAACAGAAATGGTCAGAAGAAGTTTTATGTAAGCCAAAATTGAGAACGTACAGTCGGATTAAGTGTATTTACCATCCAGAGCACTATGTCACCCTGAACCTGACCAGAGCACAGAGGTCTGTCTGTGCCCAGGTGAGATGTGGTATCTTGCCTCTGGCGGTGGAAACTGGACGCTTCCACTCAATTCCAGAGGAGAATAGAAAATGTCACCTGTGTGATCTGGGAGAGGTCGAAAATGAAATGGACTTTTTGTTCTATTGTCCATTATATCACAATCTTAGATATAGGCATTTCCGTAAAATGTCTGCAGAATGTCCTTGTTTGTTATCTATGTCTGATGAATGTAGAATTCAGTACCTGTTTACAGACAAAGTGGGCCAGACTTTGTGTGTTGCGTGTGCCACAGATTGCAGTTTGAAACCTGATGTCTAAACAACAAACGAGAGTATTACAACAAGAGGAAAGCAATAGCTTCAACTGCAGATAAATGTATAACTGAAGACTATTTACACAAATGTAATAAGGACTGTCTAATGCAGTGTCAATGGTTGGATACAGTTAGAGGTCAGCTGTGGATCTGTTACGTGTCATTATAAGATTAATAAAGGTGAAATGCCACCTGAATGAGCAGAATTGGCATGTTTGAATAGCTTAGAACAACATTTGATAGCTTTACATATACCGTTTATGAAAATGTTGGCATTACCTAAAGGTGGGCAAAATGGAGTACATGGACCGGTGACATGTGTTCCAGCAAACACTGTGTAGACTAACAATCTGCTGCCCCGTTCTAATATGGAAGGATCTTTGTTGCCTGTCAAACTGAAGCGTAAGCTAACTTATAAAGGGCATTATGAGTATCAGTTTGTTGACACTATGCACATAAGGCAAGCGTTGCAATATTTAAAACTGACAAATGTGCATTATAAAGATGTAGAGTTTAATGAAGCGTGGCTAAATGAGTTTTGTAGGGAACAAGATAATGACGTTTTAGTAAAGGAGAGTGATACTAATGTAGACAGTGGCGAAACATCTACAGATGTTGTTGAAGATGAACTTTTGCATGATAGACAGCAACATTGTATGTTTCAGGACACGTGTCTCATGCCTGTTGACATCGGTCAGGAAGCGCTGGATCACTATTTCCATGGTATATTGAATGTGGCGCCAGCAGAAGGGAATAGTCCTGTTCAATTGCTTTCCGATTATGCAAATGAAGCTAAATGTTTCCACAGGGATGTAATACATATCATGATCGTAGGGAGAATTGTCTGACATTGTCGCGTTATTTTAATAACAGAATATTACATGCTGATGGCAGGTTTGCGCAAAATGTTGAACATATCTTTTTTGCTCAGTACATGTCTGAGATTGAACAGGTGAAATCGAATGTATCAATAGCAGTACGAAAAGGAGGTCATAGGGCCCAAAAAGGTAGTGATAATCTGTTGAACGATGAAGACTCTTTGAAGAAGTTGTTGGAGTTTGATGATGGGTATCGTTTCCTGAAACCTATTAGAGGAACCCCAGCTTTTTGGCAGACAGCACAGCGTGACCTGCTAGCTTGTGTTCGTCAGCTTGGTGTCCCTACTTGGTTTTGTTCATTTTCCTCCGCTGATATGCGGTGGACAAATCTCCTTTATAGCATTTTGAAACAGGAAGGTAGAACAGAGACAGTTGAAGAGTTAGAGTGGGCAGACAGGTGTGACCTGTTGCGGCGCAATCCTGTCACTGCAGCAAGAATGTTTGATTTTCGGTGGCATTGTTTTTTGAGGGAGGTACTTATGTCGCATCCAATTGGCAAAATAAAGGACTACTTTTACCGGGTGGAATTTCACCTCATGTCCATTGCCTGTTTTGAATTGAGAATGCCCCACTGATTGATAAAAACAGATGAAGAGGTAATTCAGTTTATTGATGAATATGTAACGTGAATTACCATCACAAGATGACACGTTATTGGACATTGTCACATCTGTGCAGCAGACATGCAAAAACTTTTAAAAAGAAAAACACTGTTTGTCGTTTCAATTTTCCCAGGCCGGCATCTGCTCGTATATTTATGTTGTGGCAAAAGTGATGAAGATTGCAAAAAATGTGTAATTGTCAGGTAGATAAGACCAATAATGTGTCACCATGTGCACGTGTAAATCAGGGACATAAAGAATCTAATAACATGAAAAGCGAACAGGCGGCAGAAATTATGACGGCAATCAAGAAGGCTCTTTCAGATGAGAACAGTAGCTATGATAGTGTGGAACATTTGTTTAGCAGTTTAGGGTTAAATCAAGCAACTTTTGAGGCTGCATATAAACGCCTTGGGCGTAATACACGTGTTGATACGGCAGGTTAATGAGGTTTGGGTTAATCAATATAGCAAGGCACTGTTAAAATGTTGGAATGCAAATATAGACATCCAGTATGTTGTTGATGCATATGCCTGTGTAGTGTACATCATCTCTTATATTTTACCTTTAAATGTGTTGAGGCAAAAGGCAACATCACATGATCTTACCACAGAAGACATGTGGATGACTAGTTTTGTTGACCGTTATAAGAAAAGGCCAACTGATAGTACTTTTGATGACATGTGTATGGCAGCATTTGCGTCGGAATATCAGATTTTGAGTAGAAATTAAAAATCCCAGACCCTGATTAAATTAAACAATGATTGTGGTTCTGTCACAAGAACACGAACACAACCTGCGGTCTCCATCCCATCCTTGTGCAGTTGCTGTGGATTGCTGCTTATCAGCAACTGGAGACAGCAGCACCAAAGCCACAGGTTCCTCCCAGGACATCACCGCTGAGATTCTCCAAAAGTGGTTGTGAAGGGAGAGGTCATCGTGCCACGTCCACCACCAAACCCTTTTGAGTGGACACTTGTTGGACAGGGCAGGAAGGTAATGCATTGTGTGGTTGAGACTTTGAAAGAAGTCTCATTACACGTGAGCAGTCCTGTGGTGCACCCAAAAGGAGGATGGTTCAGCAGCAGGTTTGTTATGTTTGTATTATGCTTTAACTTAAACAATTAGGATATGTTTATTGATTATGTGTGTATGGTTTGCTTTTTGACAAGACAAATTGTCAGTAATAGTCTTTCTGCATTTGTATTTCATAGGTGTTGGAGGAGTGTTCCATCCCGCTAACAGATGATTTGCCTAAACAGTCAGTTATTGATGGACAGAACTTTCAGTTTGAATATGGTGACTATGTATCTGGTAAAGTAAATGTGGTTGATGGAGACCTTATCCAGGCTGGCGTACACACCTCTCTACTAAACGGCTTGGAAAACATGTTTGCAAAATATGACACGTTTTCTGATATTGGGTACTAGCACATGTGCAATCATTCGTCAGAATGGAGGTTATGCAGTGGTTGATTCGCATGCACGCAATGCTGCTGGAATGATAGACGTAGATGGGTGCAGCGTTATTGTACATTTTAGTTGTCTTAAAGACGTGTATGAGCACATACGCAATTTGGCGGTATCACTCGGTGGAAGGCAAAAGCCTTTTCAGATAGCTGGTGTGTGTTGTGTGTGTGTCATTCACACAGGCCCAAATGAAAGCAGTCAGTCTGTGTGCAAAAGGTGAAAGGAGAGATTCTGTCAAGAATTTTGAAACCAATGAGTTGTGTTCTGGAATGTACTAGTGCATCATCAACCAACACCGAGAGAGGTACGAAGCATAAGATTTCAGTGGGAGCTTGTGCATCACACACACAATGGAAAGGGATGATGTTATGCAAATTCAGAAATTGTGTTTGTCAGTGTTGCGCCTTTGAAAAACCCGCAGTTTAATCCTATTTGTAAACAAGTCGCACAAGCTTTATGTACAGAGTTGAATGTGGAGTGTGAGAAAGTTGATGCATCAATGTCTACTGCAGTTGGTATGTTGGGAACTCCATGCAAGAATGAGAACATAGTGGCTGATGGTAACCGTTTCTTTCGCGCAATGTCCCAAGCTGTGAGTGGCACACAGAAGAATCACAGGAAAATCAGACTTGCAGTTGTTAAACAGCTAGAAATTAATGCAGTGGAATATGAGAATATTTTGAGAAGTGAATATTATTCAATGGCAGAGTACCTTAATAAAACCAAAATGCAATATGTTGGCAGCTGGGCAACCGAAGTGGAAATTCAAGCAGCAGCAGATTGTTTAGGAGTGAATGTCTTTACATATTATGATGCCAGATGGCTAGAATATAGTTGCAAAAATAGGCATTGGTCAAAACAGGGGATCTACTTGGCAAATTGCAATGGTAACCATTACGAAACTGTTGTTTGTGTTCATCAGCCTCAACTGCAGAGTTGCTATGGTTTCTGCAAAGTGAATAGGTCCTATTTCAAAGCGTACAATGTTAGACGGCAAAGTGCAGAGAACAGTTCAGAGACCAAGAGAAGGAAAACAGTTGAGTGTACAGCTGGTTTTGCTCCAGTTGTAGCTTCAAGTTTTGGGAATGAAAAAGTAGTGTATATTGAGGACGATGTAACAAATGAGCAAACAGATTGTGATGTTGTGCATGAGGTGAGTAAAATCACATTCAAATTTAGTCCTGTGTGCACTGAAGTTGCAAAAACATTATGTAGTAAATGTAATGTGGAGATTGAGAGACAGGATGTACAAGTGCATACAGAATATGGGTCTTTAGGTGTTGTGTGTAAAACAAATAAAATCGTAGAGGATGGTAATAGCTCTTTTAGATCAGTATCTCAAGTTATCTGTGGTTCTCAAAAAAGTCATAGAAAAATTAGACTTGCTGTTAAGTACATGGAAGTTCAGTTAATGGCAGATACATATTGAGAGTCAAATTTCTGTTTTGTAAATTAATTTTTAATTACTTATTGTTGCAGGTCCACCTACGCAGATGTTTCTCAATAGAAAACTGGTTGAGTGGATTTTTAGACTTGCTCAGCATGGAAAGAGTTAGCGTAGCTTTAATAACAGACGTGAATACGGTAAGAGGTAATATAGTCTAGTAAGATAGACCAGTGTGCTCTAAACGGGTTAAAATAGACCCAGAGTGAAGCGAATTAAACGCTTGTGTTAAAACATCCCTGAGATGTGCTGTGCTTGTTGTGCTAACTCTACTGAAAAATAACTGTGTGCATTGATTAGCCGCTGTTGCTAATCCCTTTGAGTAGGAACTGACTGCTTGTTGTGAGCTCCCCACGGACTGGGAAAGTGACTGGAAACTTCCGGTCAAAAGCTGCGAAAGCCTATCAGTAGGCGGTACTAAATGTGATTGCATCATTGCGTAGACATTGAGTAGACATCCTGTGTCAACATCCTATGTCAACAGTCTGTGTCATTAAGTCAGCACCCTCTCGTGAATAAGCTGACTTTGGTTAATTGAGCTGAATGTGTACATTGATGAACTGTGTGGTATAAATTGAATTCAAAATTATCCTTTCTCTCTAAATTGGCTTTTGCTCAGAAGGAAAGAAGCCCTCTAGTGACCAAGCAATGTATTGAACTTCTATGAAGTGTGCTTTATTCTACTTGTTTCTACCTTGGTTTATGTTATCCTTATCCTTGAGTGATAGAATAAGTATCACTGAAAGAATACATTAATGCATCAATACTATTTAAATTGATGATTTTAATGTATAACCTTTGATCAACTTTGAGGATTTTATATCACTTTTGAAGCACTTTGTTTTTCATATATATATACACACTTTTGTTTAAATTATGTCATTTACATTCTTTTGAGAAATTTACTCATCTTTTGAAAGTGAACAATTGACAGTATTCTCCTAGGTTTTTTTTTGTTATCCTTGTCACTTAACAGGAGTTGTCCATCTCAAATGATAAAGTTGTTTACTCTATTTTTAATCAACTTTCCCAAATTGTAATTACATAAAACCTCTGACTTTATACAAAGATTGAATTGCTATACTAGCTTTAAACAACTTTAAATCCTATACACATTTACATTATAACTTAAATCAATTTTTTATTTTTTTTTATTATTTACTCTTCTTGTGTTAATACACTATCGGTCACTAAGGAAACCCAATGAAGTAAAGGTATCTATAATCTACTCCAACCTGAATATTCGGAAATCCCACACACCCATGTGCCCCAATCTCCCTTGATCTGAAGATTGACACTTAAGTAACCAAATCGAAGCTTGTATCTAATTAAATTATGGCTGCCTCAGCTGGCAGAACATCCCCACCTTCGAGCCAAGGTGACCACCTCGAGGTCTTGGAGTCCTTATTGGCTGACCTGACTAAAGACTTAGTGCCCGATTATGCAGCACAAATCCAAAGTGCTGGCCCTGCCACACTTGACCACAAGATGGCAGAACTTGTGAGCAAAGCTGTAAAAGCATCACTAAAGTACAAAGCGCTTTCCAAAGTGTTAGGTTGTATAGCTGTCACATTGACTGCACAAATTAGACACAGATACCTTGTTAGACCAAACAACGACTGAATTGAAAACCGTAAAACGTGAGGAGGCGCGGTTACAAGAGGCAAACAGGGACCTGCAAGAACAGCTCACACAGACTAGGCTAGCCTTCGCTGGAGCAGCAACACGCATTGACATACTAGAAGCGGAAGCTGCACAGCAAACCAACACTAGTGTTGGTTTACTCTCTGCAGGAGAGGATGAGTGGAAAGAGAAGAATGAGAGGTTAAAACAGACCCTTCTAGAACGGGACCAAGAGCTAGCAGTAACCAAGACTAAGCGTGATGATGATAGAGAACAATTACAAGTAGCACGTAGAGACTGTGACATTGTTAACAACCTACTTCATCAGGCAGTGGATGAAATTAAGGACCTGAAAGACCAAGTAAAAGCTTATAAGGGACATAGAGAAACTGATCAGAAGTATATACATGAATTACGACAAAGATTGGAGGAGGCTCAGGATAATGCTAGTGAATGTCAGCATCAGCAGGAGATTAAAGAGGAGGAGCTAACAGAGGTTAGAAGAGAACTACGACACTCCCTTATCAGTCGAAGTCGACAGGGCCGTCACTACGAACCAGCTCCCGAAAGGAGGAGAGATTTTTAGGCCCAAATCCCTAGAGATGCTCAGGGCGATTCACCCCCTCAATCTAACCCTCTGTTCGCACCAGATCCATGCTCCCACTCTCAGGTTGGCAGGGCTTCAACTCCCCACACTAGCGTGGGACGGCCCCAACAAACTCCCCTACCCACCGGTGCCTACTTTTCCCAAGGGCTGTCTGACAGAGACCTAGATAAGATTGCCCGTAACATCGCAAGGTTTGATCCAAACCCAGCGTGGTCTCACGACACCAATACCTACTTGAAAGACATTGACTTCTATCTGAGAAAGTTCCCAAACGCTACAGTAGATGACAAAATCTACTTGATCAAAGTTACTTCCAGTCGTGAAGTAAGCAGTTTCATTGAGCGTCAACCAGACCATGTCAGAGCAGACTATCAAGTACTCTGTCAAGCCATGATGCGTGAGTTTTCAGATCCCAAGTCACAAACCGGTTTGATTGCAGCCATGGCAATCAGACAAGGTAGATCGGAATCCCCTCAACAGTACTACCATCGCTTGCGCCAGGCCTACTTCGGGACTAAGAATGAACCAGGAATGGAGGAAGACTTGAACTTCAAATCACTTTTCATCCAAAACCTCCATCCCTCTACTGGTCATCACTTAGGCATTGTAGCATGTCCTCAAACTCAAAGCAATCTACAACTACGCGAATTAGCCATTAAGGGTTATGCTAAACAGAAACAATGTCTAAAATCACCGAACCTAGATCCATCTTGAGTCTTGATATCAAATCCTTGCCCTTGGAACTCGAGAGAACCCATGGTAACAGTCCTCCCAATTCAAACCCCTCTTCCCCACGGCCACACCGCCGTGATAAGGGCCCGGGTTATTCAAGAGCCGACCCAAATCGTTCTTCAGATTCTCGCCAAGGGAAACGTTACCCTGACCAGTGGGAGAAACGCCACTACAATGACAACCGGGTAAGTTCCCAACACAAACTCAGAAATGCTTATTCCCAAGATAAGCCACAGTGGAAACCACCTAATCGCAACTCACCTGGTGAGAGAGCCCAAAGAAACCATGACCACCAGACCCCTCAAAAGAAAGACAATGTCACAATCGAATCTAAATTGACTGGCATTAGTGAAGAAGATATTGAGGTCATCACACGTGTGATAGATAACTTACGGAAGAAGGAGAAACCTAAACCAAAAGCTGATCTTTTCACTGTGACCTGTCTATCTGCCAACCTCCCTCTTGAAGACACCGCACCTCAACAACCTGAAGTGGTAATGGAGGAACTCCACCTAGGCCCTGATGATATTGAGCCTACATCACCTCAGAGTCAGAACCTTTCGAGCCGTTGAACTTGAACACACCTCAGACACAGCGATCCCATTGGTTTCGGAGAGCGCTGTCTTGGTCGTTCAGTTGGACTCTGAGGGAGAAACTCCTAATGACAATCTCTCAATCACCCAGGGCAAATCACCTTTCCAACAATTCTTGGGTAACCTAACCGAGAAAGGTGTTGCACGCAAGTGCTATCTCTCCACGACGCTCGAACATGAGTTAGAGCATGAAGCACTCTTGGACACCGCCGCGGATGTCACCTTGATGTCATCAGCGCTCTTTACCAAACTCAGGACAATGGCACGTCGATCGAACAGAGACTTGAAACTACAACCCTGTTCTTTAGACGTACTAGCCTACTCCACCGTAGGTACTACTTTGTCCGCAATTGCTTTGATGCATTTAACCATAGGGCCAATGAGTATCATTCATCCAGTGTATGTGTCCCTCCTGGACACTATCCCGCTTCTTTTCGGAGAAGTCGATCAAGACCCTTGATCGACTTCAAGCGGTTGAAGATCTGGGCACAGGTTCGCAAACCTCTGCCTATTTCTCTTCCCCAACGGTCTGAAGTCCAGTGCTATGTCCTTGGTGCTGACAGTCCAACACCCTACGCCCCATCAAGTCAGCTTGGAAATGCTGAGATGCTTAAAACAGTCAACCCAGACGACAGTGCACCCCCTGAGCCCACACGCAACCACTACTTCGATCCCAATGTCTGTAAAGACATGGTCACTGCCTATGTAGACGGCTGCTCCTTCCACCATGAGACAGACACGTGCTGGGGAAGGTCTGGCTTGGGTTTACAATACTCCTTGTGTGCCACGGTGGTTCAGACTGGGCTCTCAGACTTCCCAATATGCCGAAATCGCTGGCATTCTGATAACCCTACAAATAGCACATAAGATCAGAGAACTAGCAATTTGCACGGATTCAAACTATGCACGTCTCAGTTTCTCCTGCCACCTGACAAACTGGAAGCACAATGGCTTCCTCACTTCAAACAAAGAACCTGTTAAACACAAAGAGTTATTCATAGCCTGCGACCAATTGATGGAACAACACGACATGCAGGTGTACTGGAAAAGAGTCAGGGGCCACTCTTGTGTCCCTGGCATAGACAAAGAACTCAATGACTTGGCTGATATTTTGGCCAAGAAAGGCACCCTGGACGGGATTCCCTGGCTGTTCGAGCGGGAGTCTCTTCCCACCCCACCTGCGATCTGCGCAGTCACTAGGGCTCAGGCAACTGCAGTTCCCGCACAGGCTGCCCCTAGTCCGGCAACTTTCTCCGTCTCACCCGTGTTTACTGATTCAGATCTTGTGACCCTACAATCACAGGACCCGGCCATCCGCGCAATGGTCCTGTACTTTTCTGATGCCTCTACGCACATGATCTCTGATTCTGACTATTTCCACGCCTGGCTTGAAGCCACTCTTTACCTCGAGGTACAACCTGCTACTCGTCAAGGGCCTTCTGGTTCATGTCTCCTCACATCTCATGATCTTTAGATTGATGACTGATTAGTATGAGTAAAGGTCTAATTTCCTTCATTTACGAAGGTGGTGCCCCTACAAGTGTAATATGATCTCTTGATCAAAATATTAATATTTCTATACCTTTTACTAAATTCGATATTTTCGACTCTACACGCTACATGTGTGATCTGGGAGATCACACATGTAGCTATTGTCCATTATATCATCAATCTTAGATATAGGCTTTTCCGTAAAATGTCTGCAGAATGTCCTGATTTGTTTTCTATGTCTGATGAATGTAGACTTCAGTACCTGTTTACAGACAAAGTGGGCCAGACTTTGTGTGTTGCGTGTGCCACATATTGTTTAGACATCAGGTTTTAAATTGCAAACCAGAGTATTACAACAAGAGGAAAGCAATAGCTTCAATTGCAGATAAATGTATAACTGAAGACTCCTTATTACATTTGTGCAAGTAATGTGTAATACCGTGTCAATGGTTGGATACAGCTAGAGGTCAGCTGTGGATCTGTTACACCTGTCATTATAAGATTAATAAAGGTGAAATGCCACCTGAATGTGCATTGAACACTTTGGGGGTTCATCCCATTCCAGCAGAATTGGCATGTTTGAATAGCTTAGAACAACATTTGATAGCTTCACATATACCGTTTATGAAAATGTTAGCATTACCTAAAGGTGGGCAAAATGGAGTACATGGACCGGTGACATGTGTTCCAGCAAACATTGTGCAGACTAACAATCTGCTGCCCCATTCTAATATGGAAGGATCTTTGTTGCCTGTCAAACTGAAGCGTAAGCTAACGTATAAAGGGCATTATGAGTATCAGTTTGTGGACACTATGCACATAAGGCAAGCGTTGCAATATTTAAAACTGACAAATGTGCATTATAAAGATGTAGAGTTTAATGAAGTGTGGCTAAATTAGTTTTGTAGGGAACAAGATAATGAGGTTTTAATAAAGCAGAGCAATACTAATGTAGACAGTGGCGAAACATCTACAGATGTTGTTGAAGATTAACTTTTGCATGATAGACGGCAGCATTGTATGTTTCAGGACATGTGTCTCATGCCTGTTGACATCAGTCAGGAAGCGCTGGATCAGTATTTCGATGGTATATTGAATGTGGTGCCAGCAGAAGGGAATAGTCCTGTTCAATTGCTTGCCGATCACGCAAACGAGGCTAAATGTTTCCCGGTGTTGTTTCCACAGGCATGTAATACATATCATGCTAGTAGAGACAAGTGTTTGACATTGTCGCGTTATTTCAATAACAGAATATTACATGCTGATGGCAGGTTTGCTCAGAATGTCGAATATATCTTTTTTGCTCAGTACATGTCTGAGATTGAACAGGTGAAATCAAGTGTATCGATAGCGGTACGAAAAGGGAAAGGAGGTCATAGGGCCCAAAATGTTAGCGATAATCTGTTGAAGGATGAAGACTCCTTGAAGAAGTTGTTGGAGTTTGATGATGGGTATCGTTTCCTCAAACATATTAGAGGAACCCCAGCGTTTTGGCAAACAGCGCAGCGTGACCTCCTAGCTTGGTGTCCCTACTTGGTTTTGTTAGTTTTCCTCTTGTAGGAACCACACGCTCCAAAAGGGGCAAAGGACTATAAACTCCCGCCTTCAGCTCATTCAAACAAGGCCTCACGACCCCCACCTAAAATATCTGTAATGCAATGGGTTGGGCTCAAAGGTGTGACGTCATTTACACTATATAAACAGCTGTTTACAGTTGTTCTGTCTCTTCAGACCACGGCTCAGCTGTGTCCAGGACCATAGACCACGAATACTAGGCCTCTGATCAAGGTTTAACTTTACTCTAATCAAGTCTATAACTCCTGCAACTGAAGGCGCACACGCGCCAATATTACTATAGTAATTCATCTAACCGTAACCTGCGGAACGTGAGGCGACCGGCTTCCCTCTTCCTTCGCATGACTCCTGTCGACGAACTCTGAATTCAACCGAATTCTCCAAACTCCAGGACAACTGACAAGTCGCACCGGACGGACGTTTGGCTGTGGCCCAAAAGCAACGCACCGCGGGCCCGACAATTACGCACAAGCGAGGACGACTTTGAAGACGCAAAGACTCTCCAAGTAAGTCTAAATCATCTGGGCAGAATTAGATTAGCTTTATTAATAGTGTGTAACTTATATTGATTGTGTGAAACATAATAACCTACCTCAGTAGAATCATTGAGGACGTTTTTGATTGTACCCTTTTGTTTATTGATTGGTAATTACCATTGAGTCGATCAGGCTCCAAACAAGTTGGAAATGCGCGCATAACTCTCTCTCTCTACTAACTATTCGACTGCTCTACTAATCTCCGTTGTTAGACACAACTCCACAGTTCTCTTCTAGTTAACTTTGATTCCGTTTGATAACTCGGGAAAACTAAGGCCTCAGTTTATGACCCTTTGTCCTCTCTCCTCCCCCCACATACACTCATACCCACACGTGCTTACATACCAACACACACACACCTCCCTAAACGCTCCCATTGGAGATATATACTTGTTGTGGTGTGATTCTTAGGATTAGGGTTATAATAGCTACTGTGTGTTAGAAACCTGCTCTTGAATTGTATTGATTGTTACTATGTGATACATCTTTAGTACAATAAATCTGATTTATTGATGCACAGTGATTTGTTTATTGTCTTTCATTTGTTCATTGAAGCCATCCTCTGCTATTTAAGAATTTATAGACCTTCAACCCTTGAATTGATGTGATAATATACCTATAAGACTGGGTTTATTATGACTCTCTTAAACTGGACCGATTTGTTTCTATGGAAAATTTCAGGGCGCTTTTAGAGGATGCATTATGTGGAGATTGCACGTGCTTCTCATAGTCTTGTTGTTATTTGAACCTGGGAATTTCATGTGATTTTATATGTTTTTTGTATTTTTTGTTCTGTAATGTGTTTTTATCTTGTGCTGTAATCAGGGCGTCCTTGAAAAAGAGAGCTTGCTCTCAATGTCCCTGCCTGTATAAATAAAGGTTTACATACATAATCTAAATCAATTTAAGCCACTTATCAGAATTTGGGACAATTTCCTAAAATAAATTGAAATCCCAAATCTAAATTAAAACTGCAAGCAGTGATGAGCGGGCCCTCGCAGCTGTGCGCAATTTGGGGTGTGCCGCAGCCGTGGGGCATGTAGATGTCCTCAGGCCTGGACTGTTGTCCAGCATGTGAAATCTGGTGTAGATCGGACAATGTACACTCAAGTTAAGACAGCTTCCTGTGTTATGGCGAAACATTGATATACAAAATATGGAAATGGATGTTTTGTCACACCCATGTTGTGCAACTAAAATTCAGGCTTTGCACAACTTTAATTGTCAAGGTGTGGTATACATGCTGATTAGTTTTAGTGCGCTTGTGATCTTGCATGGCCATGAAAATGCTAGTAAAGCACAAGCATCTTACTAGTATGATATCATATCTGAGAGTTTGTATAAAGTGGAATGCACACAACCAATGCTGCATTCATTTCACAGTGATTCAGCAGAAATTGGTGTAGTTACATCTCAGATGTGGATTGTACATACATGACCAACTGTGAGTTAGTAAAATATGACTCATTGATAGAAATGATACTGCCCAATAATAAATAAGTAGTTAGAATGAGGTCGGATTGGACCAGCTGCATTGTAGTGCCTGTTACAATGTAATGTATCAGTAATAATGAATGTTATTGGGCTGCAATGAGTTTTGATGACCACAACTAATCATTCTTTGTTGAGACACAACTGTGCAGTTCACTTCATGTGTTCTTACACACTAGTGTGGAGTGAGCTAAAGTTGTTTCATGTTGCAGTAATGTCTCCTGAGCTGACTGCGTCCTTCAGGACAGGTGGGCTGTCAATTCCTACTCTTGTCTGTATATATTTTGAACAGGGATGTGTTATTCATCATACACAGACCTATACCAATGGCAGTTTATCATGATCAATGTTGACACAGAAAAAGTAACAATAAACATTCTTGTACTCTGTGATGGTGTATTATTGTCAAAATGGAAGTGAGATGTTTCATAAAACAGCAGGCATTTAGAGGCAAAAGATTCAAACCACATACAAGGTTAGAAGCAGTGAGGAAGTTGCAGAGACAGTGTGTGGGTGTGGTCCAAAGGACTGAAAGGAAGAGAATCCTTTAATCAGAACTTGTCATCCTTGCTATTGAGACACAAATGTGCAGTTCAAGTGGTTTAGACACTAGTGTGAAGTGAGGTATTAGTGGTACAATGAGCAGTAATCTTCCCTCATTTATATGAATGGTGCATCAGAACACGGCAGACATGGTGCTTAAAGCTATTGTTGTGTAATGGGCAATTATCGTCAGCCAAGGTAAATCTGGTTTTGCATATGTTTTCATCTGTATTGCCCAACATGAATGGTGAATCAGTGCAGGCAGGCCATGTGAGATGCTGCAAATGTTTCATTCACTGAGAAGGTTTACAAGCAGTGGAAAAGTCACAGACACTGAATTTAAAGAGTTAATCAGGTGAATAAAGTGTCCTAGTTTAATATAGTGTTTGGTTGCTGTGGACAAAGAATTGGAATGAAAATTAATGTTTTGGTCCCCTGTTCAATGGTATGGAGCAACGCTCAGTCTTGTATGGATGTATACTTTAGAAAAGAAACGGACGTGACCACTGTCAATGAGCTGTTACAAAGTTTAATAGAAATAGCATTTTCAATGTTTGATCAGTTTCTGCCTTTGTAAAGACAGTGTTTCCTGCTTTGTGTCTCTGCAGAGGTAAATATATATTTGGTGCAGAGACTTTAGAGTATCAGTGTGAACTTCATGCAGCATTGGTTGCGTGCGTTTCACTTTATACAAATACTCAGTTCCAGTGTTGTGATGCTGCACCATTTCTTCACATAGCTTTTCTATTTGCCAATAATTGTCTAACTTCATGTGACAGATTGTAATCATCAGGGAAAAACAAATGACAGTTTAGTGCAAGTATTTTTCTCATGAAAATAATGCAGGCAAGGATTAATAAAAAGTCCAGTACACTGAAAAACTTAAGGACTATATAAATTTGGTTGCAGTAGTTTAATAGTGGTCTTTTTGAGGTCAATCCATACTCTAGCTGATTTATCCCTTGTATCTCAGACAAACTGCTGACTCCCAGTACTTCCTATATTTCCCATACCATGTTAAATTGTTGTTCTCTAGCAATACCTTAATGCTGTAGGTCCTGAAGTATTTTTGTTGCTTTACTTACATATGTTATGATAGGTTGTCATTGTGTTTTCATAATACACCCCATATTTCAAAAAGTTACAATGACAACATTGCTGGTGCCACTTTATTAGAAAAACAACAACACTACAGATGAGATGTTGTGGAATGGGCAATTATTGTCAGCCAAGGTAAATCTGGCTTGCATATGGTTTTATCTGTCTTCTAGATGTTGCAGATGTTTCATTTCACGGAGAAGGTTTACGAGCAGTGGAAAAGTCACAGACACAGAATTTAAAGAGTTAAGCAGGTGAATAAGGTGTCCTAGTTTAATATAGTGTCTGCTTGTTGTGGACAAAGAATTGGAATGGAAACCCCACATTTCAAAAAGTTACAATGACAACATTGGTGGTGCCACTTTACTAAAAAAAAAACCAACACCACTACAGATGAGATTATATTGAGTTTAGATTATTATTTTCTCTTAAGAATTATCCGTTTTGTTTTTTTCTTTTGTATTCATCCATGCTGGAGTGTGAATGTCACTCCGTGCTATTCAAGAGGGAACTTGTGTCATTATGTACCAGCTAACAGTGGTCTGCTGTTGTTCCATACGTACAAGTGTAGACCTTTTTTCTGTAATGTGCATCAACAAACAAATTGCATACGTATAAGTGTAGATTGAGCACACAAGTACATTGAAAAATTGATTGACATCCAGTGGTCGTGCAAACTGGGCAGGCGAGTATTTTGGGACTGAACAATTTTAATTTTTGTTAAAGTCTGATGTCAAATCAGTTTTTTGTGCTTAATTAAAACTGTAAGAAAGGATCTTATTGTTGACCATTCTATTTGTAATTTTATCCTGGTTTTTGTATTTTTCTTGGATACTGTGGATTGGTAGGTAAGTACGCCCACACCCACACACACCCCCTCATTGATGTCCGATTGCTCTGAGTCGAGACTCCCATAGCTTTAACCGAGCAAAAGCAATTTTAATTGTTAGTGAAAGAGCAGAACTTCCTGAAGCCTAGAACAAGCAAGTCGACCACCAGCCATCAGCCGAGAGTCACTCAACCAGGACAGATTCCGTCTTCCTGCCGGATTCCGAAGGGTTGACTTTCAGGGAGAATTTGAATTTGTGTTGTGGACGCACAGTGAGTATATTGTAATTGCCAGTGAAGTACAAAGTGGTAACTATTGCGATAAAGGACGTGCCAGGCTAGCTGGTTAGCAGGCTAGATAGCGCTGCAACACAGTATATATGTATGGCCAACTAGCGCTTAGCAAATGATAAGTGTAGCGAGTGGTAATACAACGGGACTTGTGTGCCCATGCTGTTACAGTCATTGGCTGTCTACTCGGCGCTCAGAGGAGAGCTAGTTAACTGTTAGCTGTTGGGCGGCGGGAACGGGCTCCTCATTGTGTTGGACAAAGTTGTAGTTGAAACCATTATCATTCTGGGGAAAAAACGCTGGCTGTTTGTATTAGAGCCAGACTAACTCGGATTTAGTCTGGAATATTGTATCCTGTTAAGCCTGTATGTTTTGTGTGCCTTTTTTTGGGTGTAAGTTATTAGCATGTTGTTATTGCAGTTAAGGCTGTGGATGGCTCTTTTTCAGAGCAACTGAAGTGAAAATTCTATTCTAGCTCCCCTGTAGTAAGAGACATGTGTTGCAGTGTTTATAAGCTATCCTCTATGAAGAGGCTAACAGAGGGGAAAAATAACCAGTATTTGTATTAGCGCAGTACTGAATCGTGAATGTTCTTAATACAGTAAGGAAAGTTTTATAGATGTTTACAGTTGTGTAGCTTGGAATTGGCAAAGCCTAGCTATAACAGACCCCATAGCAAAGGGCATGCAACTTAGGGTGTGTGTTGTGGAGCGTGATGCATCAAGTACACTTGTTGTGTACTTGATTTGAGGATTTGTTGTGTAGTTACAGATGTATCACACAATGTAATTGTCCAATTATTGCAGGCAAAAAGTTTATTCTAAGCAATTGTGTCTATATACTTTTAGATGCCACGAGGCAAGGGGTACCGTTGTTCCCAGGCCGCCAAGAGGAGAGAGGCGGAGAGGCGTACTGTGGACATGGAACCTCAGCAGCCCTGCAACACCAGCAGTGCACGTATGTAACCAACCATTTTTCTCAGTAAACGTGTTCCTTTATGTGTACAGTGTAGAGTCTTGTTGCATGTGTGTAAACTCTCTTTTACTGTGTGTTTTGTACAGTTTTCCTACTAGGTGTGTAATTGTGGTGATAATTTATGGTTTATGAAAGTTCACCAAGTTGTTTTGGTTGTCTTTGTGTTTGTGTATAAATAGGCAGGGGTACAGGTTACCGCCATGCAGTGCGAAAGAGGCCAATTTCATCCTTGACCGGACGAAGCCACAAGCTGGTCGTTCCAGTCGAGTCACCAGACAGGAAGGTACTATTGTTGTAGAAGTCATGATCAAAGCAATTGATTTGTGGAATGTTTACAGCTTGCATTTTAAAACAATTTTATCTGTTTTTCCAGTTTGTGCTGGTTGTCGGTGACTCTCATCTACGAGCCATTGCGGATGGTTTTGTGAAGATGCCAGAGGGAGGACTTTCCTTTGGTGTCATGTTGACCCCGGGGGCCGCCGCGGCTGACCCGAGGTGCTGAACGCCATCGTGCCTCGGACACCCGACGCAGTCTGCCTTCTGGCTCCGAGCAACAACCTGACAGCCAGCAGGACGGTTGGCGAGGCAGGGGCAGACTTTGCCAGGCTCCTGGCCAGTGTGTGCAGTCGCTGGCAAACGGTAAGCCTAATTGTTCTTGTATTTATTATTAGTATGTCTTTTGTACTATAATGGATTCGGCAAATATATTTATTTTAACGGGTATGACATTTTGTGAAATAATGCCCTTTTGTAATGAACAAGTATTGTTTTGTATAGGTGTTTGTCCTGGACTTTCCTTTGCGGCTGAACATCGAGGTGGGTCAGCAGGAGCTCCTGCGTCAGGAGTTTCGTGTGGCGGCACGTATGGGTAAGTTTGAAATAGATTTTAGTTTAAGTGCAGTGACACGTATATGTCTAGTTATGTCTGTTATGTCTAGTAACAGGGTATATGTTCTTAGGCTAAGTGATTGAATGGATACTATATGTTCCATAACATTCATACTGGTTTTGTAATTAACAAACAGCACAGAGTTAAAATATATGTGTGTATATATATATATGTATTCATATGTCAATAATTGATGATATTTCTTTTGTTTGTTAGCTGTGAAGTACTGCTATGTCGCTGAGCACTTTCCTTTGAACCGCCTTGAGCTGTGGAGCAGAGATGGTGTAGAGTAGTAAAGTAGAATATGTGCCATGTATAGAGTAGTAAAGTAGAATATGTGCCATGTAAACGTCTTTGTAGTTGATATGGCAAGTGCAGTTAATGGCATATACATATTGAGACTCAAATGTCAGTGTGTTAATATTATTGTGAATAACTTATTTTTGCAGGTCCACTTGAGCGACAGCGAGGGGATGGAGATCCTTGTGCAGTTGCTGTGGATTTTTGCTTACCAGCAACTGGAGACACCAGCGCCAATGCCAGTGGTTCCTCCCAGGGCGTCACCGCCACGATTCTCCCCAAAGGTGGTTGTGAAGGGGGAGGTCATCGTGCCATGTCCACCACCAAACCCTTTTGAGTGGACACTTGGACGCGGCAGGAAGGTAAGAGGTCGCACACTGTAATTGTACGGGAGAGACTTTGATGTGATGTGTTCTAAGCAGTTTACCTTAGCAATGGTCAAAGGGTATTTATTTGTTTAATACAAACTATGCAATTTCTCATTACAGAGGTGCCAACCTGCAGAATGTGAGCCGTCAAGTGGTGCATCCAAAAGAATGATGGTTCAGCAGCAGGTTTGTTAAGTTTATGCTTTACTGTAAACAATTAGGATAGGTTTATTGATTTTATGTGTATGGTTTGCTTTTTTTTTTTTGAATATTTTATTTTGCTTTTCCAAAACCAAACACAATAACAAACAGCAAATAACAAACAAATGACAGTACAAAGTCAACAAGACAGCAATCAATAAACAAATCAAAGTTAAAATCAAATAGACACCGTCCACAATAACAACAAAATAATATAACTAAACAAAACATAACATTGAGAGACACAGGGCAACATCACACCTCAAGAATCACATGGTCAAGCACATCCTCAATACAGGAAGACTATACAGAGGCACAATCAATCTGGTGTGATGGGAGGTTTTCCATATAATCCACAAAGGGTTGTATGGTTTGCTTTTTGACCAGACAAATTGTAAGCAATAGTCTTTCTGCATTTGTATTTCACAGGTGTTGAAGGAGTGTTCCATCCCGCTAACACGTGTCAGGTTTAGCAGTGCCATGTTGGACGCGATGGAGGAAGTTGTTCCATCGGATCTCGGTAACCCTGTGCAGTCCACCGCTGTTCCAAAAGGCAAAAGGGTAATTTGAATGCAAATTGTATCTGTTGGTTGAGGCTTTACTGTAAACTGTGTCCTTTGTCTGACACACTCTAAATTAATAACAGGCAACATTGCTTTTATTGTCCACAAGGAGCTATGCCCCAAATATGGCATTAAAAAGTTTGATGTTTTTCTTACAATAGAAACCGAAGGTGGATCAGCAGCGGAAAGCATCTGCTTCCAAGAGGAGATTGGCAGAGCAGCAGGTTTGTTTTTTTGGTTGTAATGCAGTATTAACATATTTTAAATTGTTTGCTGTACAGTTTGAGTAGACTGGTTGCAACAGCATTTTTACATATGTTTGTAGTATTTAGTAATGAATTGATTTACATTAATTGTGAAACAATGACAAGAGGCATGGTTTATTTGGTGTATGCAGCGCATTTAATTGTGGTCTTTCTAAGTCGAGGCCTGCGTTGTGGGGGTCTGTCCAAAGCCAGCACGTGCCAGGGCTGTGCAAGTGGCTGTGAAGGAGGAGGTTGGTGCACGTTGTGTCATTTGAACGGTGCATGCACAGCTATTTCACTGTCAAGGTTAATGCAGTATAAATCTGAATTAAAAACACTTGCATGTTATTTGTGCTAATGAAGCAGTAAATAGTTGTAGTTGGCAGCCTTTATATAGGCTAGGTAGCATCAAGTGTACTCATGAAGACAACAGACCTCATTGTAGTTTCATTCAATGTGTGTAAGAAACATATTTTGTTTATGTAGATCACTTAATTGGTGTTTTTGTCTAGGTTGAGCCAGAAGCGAGCGTCGTGGGGCTGTCTCCAAAGCCATCACCTGCCAGGGCTGTGAAGAAGGAGGTTACTGCACTTTGTGTGTTTTTTGAACGGCTGTGCAAAGCTGGTTCACCATCATTGTTAGTTAGTATAAATGAAATTAAAAACACTTTATACAATGTTATTTGTGCTCATTAATAAATACATGGTTTTTGCTAGTGGCCTTTATATAGTCCAGGTTGCCAACAGATGTCATTGTGGTTGCATGCAATGTGTATGTGTGTAGCTAAACATTTTGTGTATGCAGCTCATTCAAGTGTATTTTTTTCCAGGTGGAGGTGTCTTCAAAGCCATCACCGGTCAGTGTCACGAAAGCGGTTGTGAAGGAGGAGGGTTTCGGTATGTGGCGCACACCAAGATCCAACAAAGGTCAGAGCTCTCCTAATTCTAATGCTTGC
This sequence comes from Centroberyx affinis, assembly GCF_046629955.1. Classification (NCBI taxonomy): domain Eukaryota; kingdom Metazoa; phylum Chordata; class Actinopteri; order Beryciformes; family Berycidae; genus Centroberyx; species Centroberyx affinis. Next base: position 131,800 of record NW_027282727.1, read on the forward strand.
GCGGGTTTAGCAAAAGTGCAATCGGCATGTGTGACTGATGCGTGTGTGGGTCGCGATGGTACAGATGAGGTTGTAGAAGTTGTTTCTGGCAAAGTAGCAGTTGAAGGCGTGTAGTTGGAAGCTGAGCCTGAGGACTGCAGTGCTATCAGGGCTGGAAACAGTGTTCGAGGTTCATTTCATCAGGGAAATGATCGGTTTGCATATGCAGGCGTTGAGTGTATGGCAATAGGGCTGGTAAGCCTAGCAAAACATACGGTTGACAGTGTTTTTTCATGGCAGACAAAAGATCTAGACACGGTTGTAGTTTTAGGTGACGAGTTGTACATGTCACATCAGTGGCAGGTCAGATCTGTTGTGTGTTCCCGATTTGCCTAAACAGGCAGTTATTGATGGACAGAAGTTTGACTTTGAATATGGTGACTATGTGTCTGGTAGAGTAAATGTGGTAGATGGACACCTTATCCAGGCTGGCGTACACACGTCTCTACTATCCGGATTGGAAAACATGTTTGCACAGTATCACACGTTTGCTGACATTGGGTGCTAGTACATGTGCAATCATTTGTCAAAATGGAAGGTATGCAGTGGTTGATTCACATGCACGCAATGCTGCCGGAATGGTAGATGGAGATGGGCGCAGTGTTATTGCATATTTGTTTTATTAAGGATTTGTATGATTACATATGCAATTTGGCTGCATCACTCGGTGGAAGGCAAAAGCCTTTTGAGATTGCTGGTGTGTGTCATTCACACAGGCCCAAATTAAACCAGTCAGTATATGTCACGAAAAGATGAAAGTAGAGATTCTGGCAAGACTTTTGAAACCAGTGAGTTGTGTTCTGGTTCAGCTAATTCAGATGTTGTGTTTGTCAGTGTTGCGCCTTCGAAAAAGCTGCAGTTTAGTCCTATTTGTAAAGAAGTCGCACAAGTTTTATGTAGAGAGTTGAATGTGGAGTGTGAGAAAGTAGATGCACCAATGTCTACCACAGTGGGTATGTTAGGAACTCCATGCAAGAATGAGAGCATAGTGGCTGATGGTAATTGTTTTTTTCGTGCAATGTCCCAAGCTGTGAGTGGCACACAGAAGAATCATAGGAAAATCAGACTTGCAGTTGTTAAGCAGTTAGAAAGGAATGCAGTGCAATATGAGAATATTTTGAGGAGTGAATATTCTTCGATGGTAGAGTACCTTACTAAAACAAAAATGCGGTATGTTGGCAGTTGGGCAAGCGAAGTGGAAATTCAAGCAGCAGCAGATTGTTTTAGATTGAATGTCTTTACATATTATGATGCCAGATGGCTAGAATATAGTTGCAAAAATAGGTGTTTGTCAGAACAGGGGATCTACTTGGAAAATTGTAACGGTAACCATTATGAAACTGTTTGTGTTCATCAGCCTCAACTGCAGGGTTGTTTTGTTTTCTGCAAGGTGAATAGGTCGTATTCCAAAGGGTACAATGTTAGGCGGCAAAGTGCAGAGAAAAGTTCAGAGACCAAGAGAAGGAAAACAGTTGAGTGTACTGCTTTTAGTCCAGTTGTAGTGTCAAGTTCTGGGAATGACAGAGTAGTGTATATTGAGGATGATGTTACAAATGAGCAAACAGATTGTGATGTTGTGGATGAGGTGAGTAAAACCACATTCAAATTGCAAAAAAAGTTGCAAAAACGTTATGTAGTAAATGTAATGTGGAGTTTGAGAAACAGGATGTACAAGTGCATACAGAATATGGGTCTTTGGGTGTTGTGTGTAAAACAAATGAGATCGTAGAGGGTGGTGATAGCTTTTTTTAGATCAGTATCTCAGGTTATCTGTGGTTCTCAAAAAAGTCATCTAAAAATTAGACGTGCTGTTGTTAAGAACATGGAAATTCATAGTGCAGAACACGTGCCATTGTTGGATAACAAGTATGTTTCAGTCGCAGAGTATATTAACAAGTCTCAAGTGAGGTATGTTGGCAACAGGGCTACAAAAATAGAACTGTGTACTACTGTGTAATGCTGTGTCAATGGTTGGATACAGCTAGAGGTCAGCTGTGGATATGTTATACATGTCATTATAAGATTAATAAAGGTGAAATGCCACCTGAATGTGCATTGAACAATTTGGGGCTTCAACCTATTCCAGCAGAATTGGCATGTCTGAATAGCTTAGAACAACATTAATCTAATATGGAAGGGTCTTTGTTGCCTGTAAAATTGAAGCGTAAGCTAACTTATAAAGGGCATTATGAGTATCAGTTTGTTGACACTATGCACATAAGGCAAGCATTACAATATTTAAAACAGACAAATGTGCATTATAAAGATGTAGACTTTAATGAAACATGGGTAAATGAGTTTTGTAGGGAACAAGATGAGGTTTTAGGAAAGAACAGTGAGACCAACGTAGACTGTGGCGAAACATCTACAGATGTTGTTGAAGATGAACTTTTGCACGATAGACAACAACATTGTATGTTTCAGGACACGTGTCTCATGCCTGTTGACATTGGTCAGGAAGCGCTGGATCAGCATTACGATGGTATATTGAATGTGGCGCCAGCAGAAGGGAATAGTCCTGTTCAATTGCTTGCCGATCACGCAAACGAGGCTAAATGTTTCCCGGTGTTGTTTCCACAGGCATGTAATACATATCATGCTAGTAGAGACAAGCGTTTGACATTGTCGCGTTATTTCAATAACAGAATATTACATGCTGATGGCAGGTTTGCTCAGAATGTCGAATATATCTTTTTTGCTCAGTACATGTCTGAGATTGAACAGGTGAAATCAAGTGTGTCGATAGCGGTACGAAAAGGGAAAGGAGGTCATAGGGCCCAAAATGTTAGCGATAATCTGTTGAAGGATGAAGACTCCTTGAAGAAGTTGTTGGAGTTTGATGATGGGTATCGTTTCCTCAAACATATTAGAGGAACCCCTGCGTTTTGGCAAACGGCACAGTGTGACCTCCTAGCTTGTGTTCGACAGCTTGGCGTGCCTACTTGGTTTTGTTCGTTTTCGTCTGCCGATATGCGATGGACAAATCTTCTTTATAGCATATTGAAACAGCAAGGTAGAACAGAAACGGTTGAAGAGTTAGAGTGGGCAGACAGGTGTGACCTGTTGCGGCGCAATCCCGTCACCGCAGCGAGGATGTTCGATTTTCGGTGGAATTGTTTTTTGAGGGAGGTGCTTATGTCTCCATTGAATCCGATTGGGAAAATCAAAGACTATTTTTATGGGGTGGAGTTTCAGCAGCGTGGGTCACCTCATGTCCATTGCCTGTTTTGGATTGAGAATGCCCCGCTGATTGATAAAAACACGGACGAGGTAACTGAATTTATCGATAAATACGTAACATGTGAATTGCCATCACAAGATGACACATTACTGGACATTGTCACATCTGTGCAGCAGCATTCGAAGCGACATGCAAAAACTTGTAAAAAGAAAAAGACTGTTTGTCGTTTCAATTTTCCCAGGCCGGCATCTGCTCGTACATTTATGTCGTGCCAAAGGTGATGAAGATAGCAAAAAAAAGGTGTACTTGTCAGGTAGACGAGACCAATAATGTGTCACCATGTGCATGTGTAAATCAGGCACAGAAAGAGTTTGAGAGCATGAAAAGCGATCGGGCGGCAGAAATTATGACGTCATCAAGACGGTGCTGTCAGATGAGAACAGTAGCTATAATAGTGTAGAACATTTGTTTAGCAGTTTAGGTTTAAATCAAGCTACTTTTAAGTCTGCATATAAACGCCTTGGGCGTAACACACACGTTGTGTTGAAAAGGCAGGTTAACGAGGTTTGGGTTAACCAATATAGCAAGGGACTGTTAAAATGTTAGAATGCAAATATGGACATCCAGTATGTTGTTGATGCATATGCCTGTGTGGTGTACATCATCTCTTATATTTCAAAGGCGGAAAGGGAGATGGGATTGTTGTTAGGGAACGCCCAGAGAGAAGCATCGAAAGACCAAAATGTTAGCGCAAAAGATGCGTTGAAAGCTCTAGGCAGCGTTTACCTACACAACAGAGATGTGTGTGCTCAAGAAGCTGTGTACAGGCTAACAAATATGCATTTGAAACAATGTTCGAGGAAAGTCGTATTTGTACCAACAGGCACCAATGTAGTTAAAATGAGTTTACCGTTAAATGTGTTGAGGCAAAAGGCATCATCACATGATCTTACAACAGAAGACATGTGGATGACTAGTTTTGTTGACCGTTATAAGAATAGGCCAAACGATAGCGCTTTCAATGACATGTGTATGGCAACATTTGCGCCAGAATATCGGGTTTTGAGTAAAAACGAAAAATCCCAGACCGATTAAATTAAACAACGATTGTGGTTTTGTCACTAGAAGAACACGAACACAATCTGCGGTTGTCCGTTATGTGCGCTTTTCTAAGACAAAAAAAAAAATCCAGAATCGTTTTATCAGAATATTATGCAGTTGTTTTTGCCATACCGTGTAGATGTGCAGCTAAAACTTCAAAACTGTGAAACATTTGAGCAGTTTTACATGAATGGTCATGTGAGGTTTAGCGATGGATCGAGACATTCGGTCAAGTCCGTCGTCGCTTTAAATAGAAGCAGCTTTGAAATGGAAGCAGATGAATTAGATAATATCCAGAATAGACTTGATACAGACGGTGTATTAGAAGATGCCTGGTGCGAGCTGTGCCCAGAGCAAGAGCTGGAGCGTTTACAGTGTGAGCAGGAACGGACAGACAAAGAACCGACAGCGGAAGAACAGGAGGAAAATATTCCAGATTTAGCAGTAAGTAGGTAACAAGTTGCACATTTGGAAAAGAAAAACAACATCATGTGTAGACTTGACGGTTTTAATTAGATCTGATTAGATTAATTAGATAGTTTTGATTAGATCTCTGAATGAGACACAGCTGTCTGTTTTTCATCAGATTCGACAGTGGTGCTTAGACAAACTGTTTGAGAAAAAGCCAGATCCATTTCATGTATTTATCACAGGTGGTGCAGGGACAGGAAAAAGCCATTTAATAAAAGCTATTCAGTATGGGGCGGCTGTGGCTCAGGAGGTAGAGTGGGTTGTCCACTAATCAGAAGGTCGGTGGTTTGATCCCCGGCTCCTCCAGTCCGCATGTCGAAGTGTCCTGGGGCAAGATACTGAACACCAAGTTGCTCCTGATGGTTGCGCCAGCACCCTGCATGGTAGTTTGCTGCCATCGGTGTATGAATGGGTGAATGTCGGCCCATTGTAAAGCGCTTTGGATAAAAGCGCTATATAAATGCAGTCCATTTACCATCCATTTAGTATGAGGCAATGAGGTTATTGGCACCAGTGTGTCGTCATCCTTACAACATTTGTGTTGTGTTAACTGCTCCTACAGGGATTGCTGCATACAATTTGCATGCAGCAACTATTCACAACACATTTAGCATTGGAAAAGATGTGCGCTTACCGTACACACCTTTGGGTGAAGAAAAGCTCAACTCTTTGCGTGCTAAATATAGTGATCTGCAGATTTTGATTATTGATGAAATATCCATGGTTGATCACAAACTGTTGTCTTATATTCACGGTAGACTAAGACAGATTAAACACACTGGTGACTTTTCCCCATTTGGAAATGTGAGTGTAGTTGCTGTTGGAGATTTTTTCCAGCTGCCTCCAGTAAAAGGGAAACCCCTGTATGTTGATGATGTAGGCAGTACATCGGTCGAGATCGGTCTTGGTCTCGAGACCGGTCTTAAGACCACATTTTGCTGGTCTCGGTCTCGGACTCGACTGCATTTTTACTCGGTCTTGACTCGGTCTCGGACAAAGAGGACTCAGAATTTTATTTCAAGACCAGTCGAGACCACAAGTGCAGTAACATTACCTGCCGGTGCATTGTCTGATTTATTTATTTTTTAATGTGATTGGATATAAAACTTTCCCCTTCAAATTGCAACCGATAACTTGGCTTATTTTAAGTTTGAAAGTTTATTAACCATTAAACGCTGCCACCCTCACTCACCCCCCTCTGAGCTGCGCAAAGAAAGAGAACACAGGATACAGGAGGAGAGAGCACCATGTGTGGCTGAGGAGGAGAGAATGAGATAATACAATTTGCCTACAGAGAGTTTTGCAAAACAGTTCTAAGAACAAGCACCGATTCTATACAGGCACATGGCGCGTTCAATTCAATGCGCTGCATTACAGCATTGCGACACAGTTATCGGTTAAATTATAATTTCACTAATGTTAGGCTTAAATTCCACAAGGTAATAACGTTACCGTTAAAGTCTGTAGTGCAGCAGAAGACGTGTTATCAGGTTACTGTGTAAACCGTTACTAACACAGGAGAGTAAATTGTGGAATTTTAAGTTTCACTTTCGTCTGCACAGCGGGGCTCTGGCAGATTGAGTAGGGGAGAGCGGGGCAAGTTGTCACATTGGTCAAAGTCAAAACACTAACATAAAAACAATTTGTAGCCTATACATGACAGTAAGTTTGTTTCTTCTCATTTCAGGAATCAAAATAATTATACATTGTGACATAAAAGCAAGGGTCAGCTATAACCTGATAATAATTTTGAATGTTTTAGTGAAGCTATCTGCTCAGGGTGTTTTAACACTTCTGTTTCATTCTGCTCGCTGTCTTGAGCCTTTCCAAAGGTCAGTGAAATCGAATTGCAATGTTTCAAAGGATTGCCTTCTGTCACTGAGTACATACTGTACATCCATTTGTATTTTACTTAAATTCCTAAATAATGCTTTCTCTCTTTTTGAATTTTAGCAGAGAAATGGTGTAAATGTTGAGCCATCACTCTGATTACATGGTCTTGAAAATGGACTCGCATCGGTCTGGTCTCGGTCTCGACTCGGTCTCGCCCCCCTTCGGTCTTGGTCTTGACTCGGTCTCGCCCCCTCAAAGTCTTGTCTTGACTCGGACTTGATACGCTCTGGTCTTGGTCTTGACTCGGTCTCGGTTTAGGTGGTCTCGACTACAACACTAGTAGGCAGCAGCTTGTGGTCTAGTCTACTTAGGGTTGTGGAATTAAAAGAAATAGTTAGGCAAAAAGATCATGTGTTTGCGGACTTGTTGAACAGGATAAGAACTCGTTCAAAAGGGACCCCAATGTTAAACAGTGACATTGAAATATTGAAACATTGTGAGACCAGTGAAGTCAGCTCAGCTTTACACATATTTCCTACAAATAGACAAGTAGAAGAGCATAATGTTGAGCAACTATTTAAGACATGTCCTGAATATGTCACAATAGCTGCTCAGGATTTCATAAATAAGAAAACTGGGAAGCTCGAATTAAAAAAAGTGGACATCATGCCAACGTGTATAATACATGTTTGGCTGAACAGCTGTTGTTGGGGAAGGACACACGTGTAATGTTGTGCAAAAACGTGGATGTTACGGACGGTCTGGTTAATGGGGTATGTGGCACGGTAACGCATATAGTTGGCTCCACAAATAATAAATTCCCTCAAAAAGTGTATGTCAAATTCGATGATAATCACGTTGGCGCACAGAGGAGGAAACAATGTGCAAGTGTTTCTGTAGATTTCACGGGCTCTACGGGTATTGAACCAGAGGAAGAAAGGGTGACCAATAAAGGTGGATTGCGACGCCAATTTCCACTTAAACTTGCCTGGGCTTGTACAGTGAATAAGGTACAAGGCATTACTGTGGATAGCGCTGTGGTGTGTCTCAAAAGAATATTTTCTGCAGGACAGGCGTATGTGGCGTTAAGTCACGTTAGAAGTTTGTCAGGGTTGATTATTCAAGATTTTGACGAAAAAACCATATACTCTAAGGACAACATAACATAATATACTTTATTATCCCCATGGGGAAATTTGTCCTCTGCATTTGACCCATCCTATACACTAGGAGCAGTGGGCAGCCGCAGTACAGTGCCCGGGGACCAACTCCAGTTCTTTTTGCCAGTGCCTTGGTCAGGGGCACTGACAGGAGTATTAACCCTAACATACATGTCTTTGATGGTGGGAGGAAACCAGAGCACGCGGCGGAAACCCACACAAACACGGGGAGAACATGCAAACTCCACACAGAAAGGAACATTAAAGTTGCAATTCACAGTATGCCCCCATTCTTAATTGACAATATGACAAGGCACACATTGAATACAAACACGTTTACTGTGTTTTTGATGAATGTGCAAAATTTGCCAGGACATGTATCTGATTTGGCATTGTGTACACAGCATTTGCAGCTTAACTGTATTGCTGTTACAGAAACATGGCTACCTGCTGGTTCCTCTGCCCAAACACTAAACATTGATGGTTTTAGTTTTCATAGTCGTCCTTGAAGTCTGTCATACACTAGCAACAATCCAGCATTGATTGAATTGCAAGGCCAACAAACGTGGTGGTGTTGGCATGTACATTGCTGACAATTTGACAGACAACATTTTGAATCTACCACATGTCAATTTAGAATGTCTGGTCTACAACTGTGTTACTTACAACATATTAATAGCAGTCATTTACCGTCCACCATCATATCCAATGTCTTTGTTTAAAGCACATCTAAAACGACTTCTTGACTCGCTAGAGCCACTAAGTAACACAATTGCTGTAATGGGAGATTTTAATGATGACATTTTGAAAGTCTCAACAATTTGCACTTTTATGACAGAGGCTATGTTCAACTTGTCTCACAGCCCACTACAGAAAAAGGCACAATAATTGATCATGTGTATGTTAAAACACCACATTATGATGTTGAGTCAAGTGTTGCCAACATATTTCAGTTATCATGAGGGGATTGTATGTTCTTTTACATGTACACGTTTCCAAAATGACCAGGCAGAATAAGTTCAGACTTGTAACAGCTGTAGGATTCACTCATGTGTTCAGCTTTGGTTGGCAACAAAGGCGGAGAGAGGATAGATAGATATTATTTAATGTGTGTTCAATAATGTGTGTTAATAATAATAATAATGCGGTCCTTTGCTGCATGTCCTCCCCTCACTCTCTCCCATACCTTCCTGTCTCTCACTGTAACTTTCTAATAAAAGCATAAAATGCCAAAAATAAATCTTTAAAAAAAAAATAATGTGTGTTCTTTTCCTGCATTACAACAGTATTTCTAACTAAAACATCTCTCTCTTATTCAAAACTGCACTAATTATGTAATTATACACATTTGCTGAACAAAATGAAGTAGAATTATGCCATACTATGAAATGCTGGCATATGCATATGCTGTTCTAATGCAGGTTTTGCTTTACCTTCCATGTAGAGTCCAAAAGCAAAAGTCACTGGTATTGCTACTCCTGGGTTACCAGGATGGTGTTCGATTCCCTGCAGCGTCCTGCTGATTGTTTTGACATTTACATGAAAGCCCAGATTATTTTCACTCAATTGTCTGTAACAACTGTGACTAACTTTCATAACACTGCTTTGTGCTTCCTACATTCAGCAATATCTATAACTTTTACATGGATAGGGTAACACTTAGTTCATACAATAAGATACTAAGAATAAATATGATTTAGTAATGAAACATTGATGTTCTGAGGTCTACACTCTTCAAACATTTAAGCAATATTAACAATGAAATACATCATATACTAATTGGCTTGATAATGGACAAACTATTCCTACTCCATATAATTTCATATGTCTAAAAATGGCTCTCTGATCTATCATGTTAACTTTGAGCTAAATGTGAATTTAACTTATTATTCAGTTGTATGTGACAACAAAAAGGCACTGAGAGACTTCACTGAATCTTTATCTCTGCTGAGATTAAAAAAATAATGAAAAAGCAGAAACAGACAAAGATACCTCTGAGCAACAGTTAAATAAGAATCAGAAATTATCAGTCATTGGTAAAAGAAACTGGAAGCTTAGCATCAAAATCAGTGCAGATTTAAAGAGGAACAGGTTCCTGTTTGAGTGTCAAGTGCACAATAATGCCTACAACAAGCTGGAACGAACAGGTGTGTTGTTTTGATATTGCTTTGTGAAATGTATACAGTGCTTATATCAAAATGCAAGCTACGTAAATCACAAATATGCAGATTACATTGTGCAGTGTAGTGCAAATTGGCCAATAGCAAAAAAAATGGCAAAACAGGTTTACATCCATTAGCAAGGCAGCACTGCCCTCTACTGGACAACAAAAACTATGTGCAGGATATTATTACTGTTTCATGGTGACAAAGATTGAAAGATTGTTTGCCTTGCCACGTTAACACCATTCAACGAAAACTTCACAATTTAGCATCGTGAAGGTTTTAAGATTAGGCTGACCAATTGAGGTGGATCTAGTTCATCTGCAAGGAGGAGTTCGTAAAAGTATGGACCCTGTTTGGAGTCTAAAATTTCACACTAAATTCAAAATAGCTGACTTCCTGTTGGGTTTAGGTCATGGCACCAAGAGACTTTTTTTTTTTTTTTAAGTCTTGAGATGATACATGTGCCTACCAAATTTTGTACATCTAGTTGAAACATACTGCGAGGGCTACTTCGTTCAAATTTTGTAGGGGGCGCTATCGAGCCATCTTGCCACACCCAAGCCCAAGACCCATACCAGATAGAAATTCTCACCCCTTCTAATGCATGTGCCATGTTTTGTGAGTTTTCAAGCATCCCTAACCCCTCAAAAACAGCTTCCTGTTTCATGGTGAATAATGCGTTGCCATGGCAACAACGTTTGATGAAAACGCAAAAGCTTCACTATTTAGCATCATCAAGGTCTTAAGACTTTTCTGACCAAATTTGAGGTGGGTGTGGTTAACCTACTAGGAGTACATCAAAGTATAAGACATGTCATTTCCTGTTGCCAGTAGGTGGCGCTATGACTAACAGAATATTTGCATGTAGATGTCTTCAGGCCAGGACTCTTATCAAACATGTGAAGTTTGGGGCAGATTTGGCCATGTACAGTCAAGTTACACACCACTTCCTGTTTTGTGGCGAACCCCGCACACGCCGTTCGATGAAAACCTGTAACTTAACTGTAAATATTGAGATTCCTTCACAGCAAGGCAAGAAAGATTGAGGCCTGGGCCTCTATAAGTGCTTGGGTGTGTATGGGCTCTCAACCCATGATAAGTCCTCAAGCATGCCTCAAATACAATACAAGAGTTCATAATACACACAAATAGAATATTTACATAGCCATTATATAATACATGCTTAGATCCCATAGGATCAAAATCACACAAGGCCTCCTGAGAGACAAGTTGCCTTGTTGTGGAGAAAGTCAACATACAAAATATTCAATTATGCATACACATAGGAGTCTGCAAAGTGATTTTTTTACAAGAATAATTTCATTTTATTCAGGCGATCTCTGCAGTGACATGGCAGGGGTGCGGACAACAGTACCAGCTCCCAAACCTCTCTACAATTCATTCATTTTTTTAATTTTCCAGTTGACCTTTTGGATGGTATTTTTTAGAAAAAAAAGAGAACAGAAGAAAGAACCAATTGGCCTTCAAGTCAGGTAAGGTATTTGTTTTTTGTGGGGAGGTCTGGTGCCATCTGCTGGATGTTGTTTTTTGTGGGGAGGTCTGGTGCCATCTGCTGGATGAGGTAAATTATACATGTCAGTTCAAATCCCATATACATCAAATGTCCCTTTCCTGTTATTTTTTTTTTAAAATCAGGAGCACTCATTGAGGCCCCCGGGGGTCTGTGTGTCTAGTTTTTTTTTTTATCCATATCCTTTCTGCTCTCTCTCTGCCCAATGGTCCAGGTGGGGTTGGTTTCCAGCCCACAAAATGGTAAGCTGGTTGACCGGGTGGGACCGAAACTGCCGCACTAATGGGGTATCACTTCCACCCTCCCCAACGCTGTATAGGTGCTGTTTTAGCCTAGTTCTAATGCTGTTCCCTGTCTCCCCGATGTACAGTTTTTTGCAATATTGGCATGTTATGCAATAAACAATGTTTGTCGTGTCCAGGGTGAAATAGCCCACCACAGGGAAGGTGGCTCTACTAGACGGGTTGGATATGGATTTGGTGACCCTGAAGTGCTCCCGCTGCGCATCGACCCCCGTCAACCCCCGCCTGGCAAACGACGAGCGCACAAGTAGATCTTTCAAACTTTGTTTTTTCGCATTGCCGATATTACCCGGTGTTGTGAAAACAGCGGGTAATGCAACTGTTGTGAAAGTTGGCTTTCAGTTGGTTATGTAGTGTCACATATTTCTGTGACAACCTGGTGTAGTGGATGCACCTTCATCATCATCACACATCTGGAAGGGCCTTGCATTCTGTGTGAATCTCTTCCCTGATAACAGATCAGGAAAGTGGTTGGATCGTAAAGGAGGTCAATCACTCCATTTTCACTCTTCATGGATGGTACCAAGAAACAGACTCAGTAAACAACCATAAAACACCAACACACAGCCTGTCTCTGGTAAGCCCCTAGGCTCCAGAGAGTCTGAAATGACAACCATTGGAATGTTGCCAAAATGAGAAGAAATCCGTGATATAGACTCATGAAAGTTTGGATATCACATTGTGATGGACTTTAATGTATGTCTAATTTTGTGTGTGACTGACTGTGATGTTTTATATGATAGTTATTCATAGTATTCGTGTTGTGCATCTTCACATGGGGCTTAGATGGCCATGTTTGATATTAAAATACTCAGTGGGGCGCCCCGGTGGCTCACCGAGTAGAGCGCGTACCATAAGGCTCAGTCCTTCCCACAGCGACCCGGGTTCGAATCTGGCCCGTGGTCCTTTGCTGCATGTCCTCCCCTCGCTCTCTCCCATACCTCCCTGTCTCTCTCACTATACCTGTCAAATAAAGCATAAAAATAAAAAACTCAGTAATGTGCACTGAATGCAATCAGGTTAATGTGATCATATGAAATGAGATTTTTCCCGCTGTAACACTACAGCTTGCTCTAAACGCAACCTTCAAAATGTTGGTGAAACAAGGAATAGCATTCAAACTAGAATGATCCAACATAAATACAATAGCAAACACCAGAAGGAAAAAGATACACACATTGTCCAACACTTCTTGGTTCATGGCCTCTCCAGTCTGTGCTGTATGGGTCTCCAGAGCAGCCTCCTCTGGACCCACAGACAAAGGAAGGCCTGCGAGTATCGTTGGATTACTTTATTGGGGACCAGATATCCAGGTGGATTGAACGAGCAGTAGGCTGTGGGTTTTAGTGGCTTCAGTATGGACGGCCAGTGCACAACATGCCAATCCTTTGCCAGGATTCACGGATTTTACATGGATTCCTAACCCTATGATGCTGAGGAAACATAGGGCCTAATTTGGATGGGGAAAAAAAAAATTCAAGATGGAACATAGGGATGACCCCCATCTGGGATGATGTCAATGGTGAAAGGTTTAACTTGCCCTCTCACCCTGAGACTATGAATGCCCTCATATTGGAGCTGAAAAATAAGTTGAACCTGACCTATGACTCACCTGCAATTTCAAGACCCAGAATTTGACAATGCCTTATGCAATTTAGTTACTATAGAGGACCTGCCATCCAAGGCAACTGTAACCTGAGCGTCTCTGCAGATAGCCAGGGGTCTTCGTTGTTCCAACATTGTCATACACGGTGGAGATTGCGCTAAGAGAGGGCAACTGTGCATTTGAGAAAGAAAGGAAAACTTTGAGGTTGACCAGGGATCAAAAACACTACATACTGGATGGGATGGCTGCTGAAATATATAGACATGAAGCATACCCAAGTAGCAAACAGATAGGCAAGGCTGCAGACGCCCTTGTGAGTAAAACACCCCTGCATAAAGAGGTTCCAAAACAGACATGATGGCTGGAAGAACACCCTGTGCTTTCAAGATGGGCAAGTACCAGACCAAACTTAGCAGGCTGGCATAAGAGATGAATGCAGGAAAGTGCAGCAGGAGCAATCCAGAGAGTGCAGCATCCTGGGCCAACAATACGGATACGGCTGGTGTTTTGAAACACTTTTCTTATAGTCAACAAATCCTATGAAAACAACAAAAACAACGCGTTCGCTCTACTCAGATTACTTTCCGATTTCCCACGTTCCCTTTTTAGCCTTCAAACCGGAAGTCATCGGCTCCAATTGTAAGCTAAAAACCTTTCAAATACAGCTCACAAAGACATAGTTTCAAGTTTAAAAATCGTTAACCGTTATCATGAAAAGTCAGGCTATTGTAGTCATCAGGGAAACAAAGCTCAATATAATAATTTAAGTGAAAAAGTAGTATGACCTCAAGTCTTATTCAGGAAAACTGCTGAAATATTCTAGCTTCATTGCCATTTGGCAATTCTATTGGTCTTTTATGCTCAGAAGTTAAAAAGGGTTTTCCCAAGACTTTAAAACAAATTCAAACATTAATGATCAAATATCATATGAATCAATGACCACTTTGAAAATTCTTATGACTGATTCACTTCCATCCAAGTATGGACAAACATAAGGTAAACTATCCACAATCATAAGGGGGGGAAAACATCCCAAACAAGTGTCACAACCCAGTTGTGTGGGCCATAACAAAGGGGAGACATACGCCAAAAAGTAAAAATTAAAACAATTAAATAAACTAGGGGAAAACAAACACAAACTACATCAACCCAAAAGAACAGAACAAAAGGTGCACATAGGTGAGGAGTGAAAGAGACAGTGAGGGTCTGAGGCCTTTTTAAGCCCAAGGAGTACATCAGGCCCAGGTGCAGTGTATCAGCACTGATGACCCCGCCCACCAGGCTCCTACAGGAAAGACAAAAGCACCAGCCAGACTGGAGCGTTTGGTGAGCACATGGCAGATCTTCTGATGGTACTTGATCGATTAAATAACTATCAAATTAAATGATGGATTGAATAAAATCTTTGAGTTTGTGCCGTTCATGTTATCGTTCACACATAAGGTCAATATGGAACTTTACATCTTAAGCAGAGAAATTGGCATAACTGATTTATTGGCATTTCAACACTGGGTTAGGGTTAGGGTTGCGTTCTCAGAATTCACTACTTTCCACTGTCCCTCGCCCTTCCACAGAATTTGGGAAGATGGCTTTTAATTATTATGCTCCGTGGTCCTGGAATTAGCTCCAGAAAGATGCAAACCTGGATCACTTCATGCCTCTGGGTGATTTTAAAAGTCTGTTGCAGTCTTTAAAAATTGAAGTTTGTAGCTGTTTTACTTGAGATGGTATACTGTGTAATTTGTATATTTGTAATTTTATATTGTGGTTTTGTGTTGTATTTTTTGTAACATCTGTTTGCTGCTCCCTTGGCCAGGGCTCCCTTGCAAAAGAGATGAACATCTCAATGGGACTCACCTGGTTAAATGAAGGAGAAATCAAATAAATAAATAAAGGATAAGGCTGTTGTTTTTTAATGCATTTCTTACCGTCAACAAATCCTATGAAAATAATAAAATCAGGCACATAATATATATATGGCACATAATGGGAATATGATAAAGGGTCCTATGTTCCCCAGTTCTAGGGTTAGGGTTAGGGTTAGGGGGCGAAAGGGGCAAAAAGGGCAAAAACATTACCTCATTGGCAGAGGTACTGATCTGAGGGAACATAGGGCTGAGGGAACACAGGGTTGAGGGAACATAGACCTGCTCCCACAAAAGGCTATCTTAACTACACTAGGTAGACACATTCTCCAATCATTTTATGCTGAATGTATAAGAAGAAAATAGACCACTGAATGCACATTTGACAAACATATACTGACAGTATTCTGTTGGATGTGCTGTGTAATATGCAATTGAGATACCTTGTGCGGTGATAACATCAGAACAAACAACACTGAGCCAGTAGAATCTGATTCATGTTTTGACACAACTGTACAGAGACAGTGGACTGAGTGTGTCCAAATTAAATACCTAGCTAAATTAGCACATCAAAAAAAGTACAATAATTATGTGTGTACTTTCAGATGCCCACAGATTTTTTGACAATAATTAAGTAACTTGAATGATATTAAACCTCAAACTATTTCATTATAGTTTTGTGGAAGTGGAAACAATTTGTCATTATGTATTTTTAGTTTTTTCCCCTCTCACTCCGGCATGGTGATAGAAGGCCAAGTGATCAAGTGTGCAGCTGCCATTTCACAGAAGGCAAAGAGAGAGGACCAGTATGGTTCAACCGGAAAGAACACAAGTCTTTTTCTGCCGCTGATTCCCAACCTGTGCTCAACATGTATTTCATCAGTGTTGTTCTACAGTTTATTTTCTCTATTTCTTTTTGAATGGGAGCCTGGGCCGTCCAACAGTTTTTATGCCTTCTCCAGCTATCATGGCCTTGGTAGGATTGGCTTCTTCAAATCCATTAGTAGTGTGAAATCACCACAACCCACACTATTTAGATAATATTTAAACAAAGTTTTCCACCCATAACAATTTTTATCAAATAAATACTTTAATATAACCTGCATTCTTAATGCTTTCTTTTTACATTCTACATCAACTAATTTCAGACCACCCTGCTTACTCAGTTATAAGGGTTTTTCTTGCTATTTTCCCTATCTTAGCACCCCAAATAAAATTAGTTACCATTTTATTAATTTGATTACTAGCCCATATGGGAAGATCCACTGAAGCTAGACTATAGTTATGTTTTGATAGAATTAAGCTAGCCACTACTGTTACCTTTCCTTTATGTCATGGTTGTGACTTTTTGCCTGGTCTAGGTTTTGTATTTCTTTGTATGTTTCCCTGTCTAGTTCTTTTAGTTCTATGTGTACCTTATTTCCTGTCTGCCCCAGCTGTGTCTCATTTGTAATCACCCCCCATGTGTATATTAGTCTTGTTCCCCAGTCAGTCTTTGTTGGTTCATTGTTCTGTTACTTGTGTCAGTTTGTGTGAAAAACTCTTGTTTTTGGTTTCCTGTGTCACCTGCTATGTTCAGTAAACACCCAGTCTTGGGGTTTTGATCACCACCTGCCTCGCTGTCCTGCATTTGGGTCCTCACCACACCTTCCCGTGACACTTTAACTTTTAAGTCTCTGTTTCCAGTAGTTTAGACATTTCTTTACTTTTCTTCATTACTTATTATTTCAGACCGTAAGGTATCCCTAGCCTTTATACTATCTATTCCTGTAGAACATGTTCTACATGTCTGACTACATAACACTTTCAGGATATCAGCAGAGTGGAGCATTTCAGATCAACTGAAAAAAAACATTCTTTTCTCTGTACTTCATATTGTATTAATAGTGTTATGTATGTTTGGGGTTAACATATTCTATCTCCAAGACCTTTTTAAAAAAATACACTGATACTGCATTTAAAAAGTATGCACTGTTTTGGATCATTAGTTTCCCGGTTCCCAGGTACTGACAGGAGACACGACGAACAAATGACTCAGTAAAAAGGTTTAAAAAAGAAATGTAGCTCAGAGCTGTCAATTACTAATTAAATGCCTGTCATGCACAAATCAGCCTTAAAACAATGTTGTAACGTTAGTTAGCTAGCTAGAGACATCAGCATACTAGCGATTTTTTTTTTTTTTTTTTTTTTAGCGATTATTTTTGTTATGCGTTATAAAGAAAAGGTCTATAATACATTGAAATGACATGAAACTAAGATAATACAATGGTTATCATAATTTTTTTATCTTTATTAATGAAGAAAATACTTACATTTGTGGTTTTCTTTTATTGCTTGTGCAGCATTAGTCACCATCTTGCCGATGATTCACACGGAATTCTGGGGGATTTCTCATAACACTCGCTTTGGAGTGTGCCTCTGAAAAATCTCCGTTTGGAGGGCCATATAGCCCTACCACTTTGCCCTACCCCTCTATCCCAACAAGAATCGGGACACCCTACCCCTACGCTTGAACGTGCAAAACGGAGGGTTAGGGCTAAGTGGTAGGGGCAAGGGGTGTATTGGGATTGGGCCAAAGTAGCTCCCGGATAGCTGTCACTGTAGGTCCGGTGACGCGAAAGGAGGGAGTCTGCTTAAGTTAGAGTCCCCAAGGATCAGCATTTTCTTGCTCACAGTGAAACCCCAGTTCTCCATCTTGTTGTTTGTGTTAATGTGTCTAGTGGGTCTGCGTGACGCTGAGGTTGGTCAAGAGAGTGTGTGTAATGTGTGAAGCTCCGGTCTAGTCGGCTCTGAACAGTTGTTTTGAGTCTGCTAGAGCAGAATACCAGCAAAACCAACTTTCAAACTAATGTATTTGAATTGGAAGTATCTTTCGTGCCTGCAACATTTTTTTTTTTTTTTTTTTTTTTTCTGTCAGTCAGGACTCAGGAAGAAGTGTGACATTGAAATAAAACGGTGGCCAGTAAGAGTGTTGTGGTTGAGTTGGAGGATGGGAGTATATGTTTGCCTTTGATGCTGATGACCGGGGTTCGATTCCCAGCATGTTATAAGTACATTTCAATCGTAAGCCACATTTAAATTTTTAACAAACATTTTTCTTATTGAACCATGACCAAACCATTTCTCTAACCTTAACCAAGTTGTTTTAGTTGCCTAACCATAACCGTAACACAAGTAGTGTTATTTACCAAAACTTACGTTTTCAAATTCGTGGTGGAGGAACGTAATTCAGGTCGTGGTGGAGGCACGTTTTTTAGGTCGTGTTCATTTCACGAAAAAAATTGAAAAATCGTGTCCATGTACACGAATCAATAGATTAAATTTTTGTGACTATTTCGCAAACTGCGAGACCGTGTTGGATAGTCATGGCAAATTCTTGGACACTTTTGCTGCCTACCCAGGATCAGTACATGATGCCAGAGTTCTGAAAAACAGCCTAATCTATACAGAGCAGCTGTACCCACCTGCAGGCTACTTCATTTTGGGTGCTGGTGGTTACCCTTGCACTGAGCAGCCAATCTGCATTTCAATACCTTTCAGAGAGCCACTGCAGAACAGGGTCCAAGAGCGTTACAACTTCCAGCACTCAAAGGCTCGCTCCATCATTGAGAGGGCCATTGGAATGATGAAAACGCGGTGGGGCAGCATTTTCTTCAAAGCCCTGGAGGTGGAGTCTACATTTGTCCCAGACATTACCTGCTGTGCTGCCTTGGAGTTGGTGTCATGGAGGAGCCTGTGCCAGAGGCATGGGGGGACAATGTGTGACAATGTGTGTGATATGGACCTATGTGTCTGAAATAAAGTTGAATTGAATGTGGATCCAGCCCTTCTTGGTGCTGCTGAGCTCAGTGGTGCAGCAGTGAGGGACATGCTGGCACGCTGCATCTCTGCACCCACCCACCAGCTGCTGGACCATGACTACTTATAATATAGGCTACATGTAGTCTGCTGTATCCACATACACTGACAGTCAAACTCTTTGACCCACCTGACTGAATGACAGTCAAACTCTTTGACCCACCTGACTGAATGTTCTGTGTTTTTCATCATCTCAAAGCCATTCTGATCTAAAGGCTTCTGCTTAAATGCTTGAAATGTGTTTCTTAGACAAATATAAATAGTGATATTGATCCTATGTATGAATCTCTTTCGAAAGCCTTTTTGCCTTTCCATCAAGGCAAAGGGCGGCTACTTTCAATAATCTAAAATATAAGATAGTTTTGATTTGTTTAACACTTTTTTTGGTCGCTGTATAATTCCATTTGTGTTATTTCATAGTTTTGATGTGTTTACTATTACAATGTGGAAAATAGTAAATAAAAAAATAAAAAAGAAATGGTGTGTCCAAACTTTTGACTGGTAGTGTTTGTCAACATTGCACATGTAAAATTTAAAAAAGGAGTTTCATATAGTACAGAACAAGTAAGACAGACAAACGCATATATATGTAAGTACATAGGGGAGACCAGGGACAGTTGTAACACTTTTTGCGATTTTCCCAATAAATCAAAACTTACGCTTAATTTACACTAGAATAACCAATTTGCTATATTATAAATGTATTTAAGTGGTTTTATGAAATACGTACAGGTTGCAAAATTGATTTAAATACAGTCACTCCACTGTTACAACTGTCTCAGTGTACAGGGACGGTTGTAACACATGCCAGGGACGGTTGTAACATGTCTAAAATATACATAATAATTCAATCAAATACTCAAAATGAAAAAGATTATTTATCCTTAACATTATTGCAGATATTAATTTATTTTTTAAATAATTATTACCTTTTTTCACACTACATGACAAAAAAGAGAGGAAGCCGCAAGATTAATGCAATTATTTAATGGGTAGAACACACCTTCAAAAAAGTTTAAACATAAAATCAAAATGGATGAGTTTGAGGACAACATTAGAACTTAATTTAACTTAACTAACATCCTCAAAAAAGTGTAAACATTAAACATGACAAAATGGATTGAGTTTGAGGACAACATTCCCAAAGAACGGGGGGGGATGGGGGGGGGTTTGGTAGACTCATTCCGAGTCACAGTTGTGGCAAGTGTAAAAGTCACTTCCATCAGTGCAGTCCTTGTGTGCCCAGGCTTTACAGGACCAGCACTGGAGCCAGACCTCCCTTGACCTGGAGTAGGTCTCCAGGCACACAATGCAAAAATCATCTTCATCAGATGAGTCCTGTATCTTCTGCTTCTTGCTGGGTTTGCTTGCCTTTTTTTTTTCTCACTGAAATTCATTTTTCTTTTCACTTGAGACCTGCTTTTCTCAGCCTCCAGCTGTTTTTTCACAGGCGTATCTGTAAGGACAGCGGCTTCTCTTCTTTTCCTCCCCTTTGTGGTCTGCTTTCTTGGTCCAGCTTTTGGATGTGGACGGATGTGGTGTGAGTCTGGAAGTGCTTGAAGAAGACCAAAAAGTCTTAACATTGTCTAAAAAAACATGTAAAACATCTAGCAGCAAAGAGAGTAAAACATGAATGCTTTGAATTATATAATGATACTAATTGAGATATTAATGTTCAAAAATGTTCAAAACTGAAAGATGACCTCTGAAATGTTTAACACTAATAATTTGCAGAAACAATGACATAATGATTTGCCATACTTAAATTCATTAAACGAAATTTTAGAAACTGTTAAACTCTATTAGTCTGATCACATGTAGATGTCACTGCCATCAGTGCAGGCCATGTGTGCCCAGGACCGGCAAGACACACAAGACAGCCAGACCTCCTTTGGTTTTGAATAGCTCTCCAGGCAGACTGCAGAATTCTTCCTCTTCCTCACATGCATCCTCATTTTCTTTTGTGCACTTATTTCCTTTCTTCTTTACCATTTTCTCTCTTTTCTGCAAAGACCTTTCGTTTTACTTTGGACAATGATGCCTTGTCAGTGAAGGCAAAGGAGGACGGCCCAGTTGCAGGCACGGTGGAGGGGATGGGAGGTGGTGTAGAGGCAGGCACGATGGAGGCAATGGAAGATGGTGCAGCGGCAGGCATGATGGAGGCGATGGACGGTGGCCCAGTGGTAGACACAGTGGAGGGTGTCCCAGAGATGGATGCGGTGGAGGCAAAGGAGGAAGTCCCAGCTGCAGGCACGGTGGATGCGATGGAAGGTGGTGCAGTGGCAGGCACGGTGGAGGTGATGGAGGATTGCCCAGCCGCAGACACAGTGGAGGCGATGGACACAGTGGAAGCTGGACCAGTGACTGATGTCTCAGGATTGTGTGGATGGTCAGTGACGCAGGATGGTGCAAAATCAGCATCGCTGAAAATTTCCCCGTTGAAGGGCCAAATGCTTGTGCACCTGAAGCCAGCCTGGATATCTGATGGTGTGGCAGCCATTGGGAAAGAATCCCTTACAATTGCTGGTATGTCGTAAATGGACATGGTCATTCCAGGATAATGTCTCATCCAGCTGTCAGAAGGTGTAAACCATCTTCTTGAAGGGGCCAAACACACTGCGGTCCAGTGGCTGCAACTTGTGGGAACAGTGCGGAGGGTAGGAGAGGAGAATAATGCCAGATCCTGGACAAAAATCAATTCCTCGCAAGGACATGTGGGAGTGATGATTGTCGAGGATCAGCAAGACCTTCTGTGTTGGAGAGGCTCTTGTATGGGTTTGGAAGTGGCACAAGAGCTCTAGATAATCTTCATCCTGCATCCATCCTGATTTGTTTGCTGTTCCTATACAGCCAGGGGGGGCATCCCTGATGAAATGAGGGTGGAAGTTTTTCCTGGGGAACACAAAGTGTGGAGGGATTGCATTCGCTGCACATGCCACAGTGATAAGTGTTCCACGCCCTCCAGACGTTACTGCCCCCACTTGCTTTTGGCCTCTTCTGGCAAGAACCTTCTCAGGATCCTGGACAGTGGTGACCCCCGTCTCATCCATGTTCCAGACTTCCTTGGCAGTGAAATGGTGTTTTTGTATTACCTCTGCCAGATTGGTGAAAAACTTGGACACATTTGTTTTATTAAAGCTTGTTGCCCTAGCTAAGCTTGTGGCTGTCTCAGGGAAAGGCTTGGGTGCCTTTTTAAGGAAACCATCTAACCAGTCAGCCCCCGCCACTCCATTCTCATCCCATGACTCGGGGTGCTTGCAGTTGTGAGCCTTGGCCAGCTCATAGGCAAATTTGCGAACCTGTATGAAAGCATTTGTGTAAATTAAAAAATTGAAACATATATATGACTACAGTAGGTCGATATAAACTAAAATAAACTGTTCTTTCTACACAAATAATCATGAAGCATAATGAATTCATCAAGCTATTATCTTACCTCTTTGGGACTTAAACCATAATATGTCAGCAGCCCTGAGGAGGGAGGCAGGGTCTGAGGTGGAGCAGAATATTTGACATGGAACGCACTTGCCCTTAACCAGACCAGGCTACTACCTACCACAATGGATCATGGATCAGCTGTTCCTTTAGCTGTTACTGCATTGCAGTTACTTTGTCTCGCCTCCCGACTGATTTCGATGAGGAGACGGCGTTTTCAGCGAATGATTGCAATAAGTGAACATTGGGTGAGTCTCGTAGCACATTTGTATACAGTTACAGGCTGAATATGGTTTATATTTAATATATATTTGCCTGTATTTTACGGGAAAAATAATCTAGAATTAGGGAGAGGGATTGCTATAATATTTAGAATGGGAAAGGTATGTGTTCTGACTTGTTCTCTAATTTATTATTTTATTTATCTTAATTTCTGTTGCTGCAACCTCACCAGATCAAATTCCTGCTATGTGTAAATGTACCTGGCAATAAATCTGATTCTGATTTTGATGCATCTGAGATGGGCACAAATGAGCACTGTGCATGTTTCAGAGTGTTTAGTATGAGTGGCATCATGCATGGATTTTATTCTGTACTTTCAGACACCGCTTAGTCGTTATGCCATGGTGAACACACATGTACCATTGCTGAGACTCTACATGGATGGTGTGGAGGATCTGAAGACAGATTTCAGGCTTACCTGTGAGGCCATGAATAAAGTAATGACACTCCTTGGCATCGAGAAGACCATATAACATATAACCATTTTGCTGACCAGAAAATTACTTACACTTTATCTGCAATTTTCTCCAGTACATCAAGTCTGTCTGTACCTCCATGCAAGCAAATCTGGCCTCATCCCTTTCTCCTTCCATTTTCATGTACTCAACAAGCGGGTCTACATGTCTGCGCTTTTTTGAGGGGCTGGGGCATTTAGGCACATCTAACCCTGCAGGGAGGCTGATGGCATTATGTGCTTGCTGCAGCAGAGGGCCTGCGGTCTCTCCTGCCGGTGACGGAGGTGGGGTTGGAGCAACCTCTTCACCAGGGAATTCTTTGGGCCCTGACTGACAACAGCCCGTTTCTGCTGGCAGCTGGTCTTCCCCTGTCCATGAGGCAATTAGGACAGGAGGAGTAATAGAGGGCCTTGCCCCAATTGCCTCATGCATCAGGGTAAACCACCGCCAGCTTGCTGCTGTGGTCTCTCCCTGATCTGTTCCCGCTCCTGTAGGTGGGTGTAGCGTGTTGAGTCGAAAATATCGAACTTATAATTTGGTAAAGGCATATAAATATTAATATTCTGATCAAGAGATCAGATTACACTCGTTGGGGCACCACCTTCGTAAATGAAGGACCTTTACTCATACTAATCAGTCATCAATCTAAAGATCACAAGATCTTTCCAGTTCAGGGATTGCTTTTCTCTGCAGGTAAGGAAACATATGACAACTTCTCTGCAATAGATGGGAATATTTATTTAACGATCCAAGTATAACCATATTCAATGAAATAAGCAATATAAGTCACTGATATTGATCACCAGAATGAAATACGGAAACTATAAACTAAAATAGACATGGAATGTAATGAAACAGAATAAGGATAAAAGGAAAATGATAATGAAATGTGGGAATAAGAATTGGCAGCAGTAAATGGAGATATGTATGGATCAATTAAGCAGAGGAACGAGGCGGAAAGCTACGGGACACCTAAACTATAAAGCCTAACTTTCTTGATCTATTTAATTTGAATCTAAGCTTTTGCATCAACTCTCAGCAGTAAAGACGTGGATAGTCAGAGCCTACTTTGTTCAGTTGGGAGGTCTTGCCGGTCGGGGTTGTCTGGTCCCGCTGAGCTCGGAGAGACGGACTCGGCGAGGCCGGTTGCCTGGCAACGGCAGACGCTGGATGGAACAGCTGGTCTCTGGTACTATCGTCACGTCGGGGCAAGCAGCGCTACCGGCTCAAAGCTGTAGTCGTCAGGCCCCTGGATGTAGAACACTGTGGCGATGTTGCACCAGTGTTGGCTGCTGGATGGAGTTGAATTCTAGCTCTTCCAACTGTTGTAAAGTCTAAATAATCTCATTCCTAAATAGCTTCAAAAGCAATCTTCGCTTGGCCGGGCGTTGATAACTTCTTGACTATTAGACGCGAGGTTCAAACTTCTTGCAAGCGATTCTTAAGTTCATCTGGAGAAGACGTCTCTAACTCCAGGCTCAAACTCTAAGTTTCACTAAAGGCGAGTTGCAGCTAAAATTGTTGATCTTGGTTTCAGCAGGTTTCTTGGTGAGGGCGGAATCTTGAACGAACGTTGAACACGGAACGTTTTACTCTGAACGTTGAACTGCGAACAAGGCCAGATCAGAGAGTTTTATAGATCTTTGAATTTCCAGGCGTGGTTCGCCATGCAAATCACGCTTCGCGCTCTTTTTTCTGTTACGCCTTGTTTACTAATTAATTTCTTTGTTTGAGACGGTTCCACCCCGAATAGGGAGAGGGGGGGAAATGGATGTAAGAGGAATTTTTCCTCTAGTCTATTTTATTTTGAGATCCCTTACAAAGTGATCTTAATTAAGATTTCTTCCTAAAGAAATACGCAGGTATTTTACATCTCCACCAATTACTGTTGTCAATTGATCAAAATAATAAAAACCCGGGAACTTACATTCTAAATTATATGGCTAGCACATCAATATAAGGACCTCAAATAAATCTTCATGGCCTAATCTATAACTAGACAGTCTTTACCAAGTTAACTCATATATGTAACTTGTGTTTCTAACTATGTAACTAATGTGGAAAACAATTTAACCATTTAATACCATTAAGCTTGGTCAACATTATATTGACCTGTCCTAATTATAAATGACCACAAGGTGGCAGTGTGGTACCATGCAAAAAGGTGCATACAATTCACCACGAATTAAACAGCTTCAACATATATAGTTGGCACATTTAGCCTATACTTCAAGATACATGATACACTTATAGAAGAACATTTGAAGAAGTATAGGGTTGAGAGTAAGTTCAGAGGAGAGAGCAGAGAGAGGGAAAAGATTTATGACAGTCCTGTTCCAGAGAGGGGTAGTGATGAGACTCTGATAAGTGTCAACAGCAGTCTGTTGTTCCTTCGTATTGACACATTGGTATGTATACCCGTTCTCACCCAATGGTGACTGTCCCTTTCGATTAATCAGACCGTCTGGTGCTCCAATAAAGATAAGGGAGGATGATCCCCTATCTTCGTAGGTGTGGAAGGTATGAAGGTGTGAATGTATTGATTCATTCATTAGGGATCCTGAGTCCCTGGGTCCTTCATCTCCCGATGGCTAGAAGATAAAGGTCGTTAACTCTGGAATGTGTGCGAAAGTATTGTTCATTAGGGTTCCTGAGTCCTTGGGTCCTTCATCTCCCGATGGCTGGAAGATAAAGGTTGTTAACTCTGGAATGTGTGAGAAAGCTGCAAACCTCCTCGCAGTATCCTGTCGTTAATTCCCCAAAGCTTTAGGGTGACATCTCCTGCTGGCAGATACCACTTTTGAAGTTGTGGTTTGTATCAGCCAGACACCTTTATGGCCATTTGTTGTGATAGGCCATGTTGTGTTGATTCGAGAAAGCAACAGAGAGGTTGGGGCTTTCTCCAAAGGTCTCACTGGTATCGCTACATGGGGCTTCCAGGTCCTGTAGTATGGGTAAAGGAGGAAAAACATAACTGAACATTTAGTCTCCCATCAATATGAACACATTTGGAAATTTCTTATTGCTATGTAAATGGAAGAAGTATGTACAGTATACCACTGCTATGAACAGCACCTTGTATTTTTTTTTTTTTTAGGTTATCCCACTGTTTTGCAGCTTGAGATCCGGACTAACCCTAACCCTTCCCCTCCAATCCCATCTTCTGAACTATTGTCTGTAATGTAACAGCCACTGTAATATAAACACATAAATACACAACATGTCATGTGCTATTCACACATAGTTGACATATGGGATATTAACAGTTCTGCAGTAATGAGAAGGAGCAATTCATGGTCAGATTAACATGGTGTTTTGATTTGTATATTGTATTATTTTCTGGACCTTTCAACATAAAAGCCCCACGATGCTGCCACTAAAATACGGTTGTGAGTGGTGAAATATCGTTAATTAATTTAGTGAAATGTTTAATGGGACGACATAGGCTATTTCTGTGCGCGTGACTGTCTCATTTATTTGGGAGATAGTGTATCGACAATATGCAGAGTTACCCAATAGCGTCTTGTTTAGTCCTCTCACCCCCTTCCATTCAGTTGATGGTTATACAACCACCATGTTTTCCTCTAAAAACCAAATGAAAGCTGATAAGATAAGCTTTAAGTAGATGTGATTGGTTCATGGTGTGGGAGGCGGGATTTCCGGTCATATAAATAAGTACGGAAGCCGCTGAACTCTCCTTAAACACCTGCTGCCGCCTGTGGAGGCAGAGTGGACTGAGACAGGAGCGATATTGACGGCCACCGAGTGAAAATCTAATCAAACACCTAAGGTAAGATACATACATTTATAGTATTATCTATATTTGGATGCATGGAAAAAACTATTTTAATTTACCTAAAATCCGACTTTTACACCACTTGTTTAGGAGAGTCTGTGTTACGAACGTCACTGTCACAGCGAGAAAAATCGAGATGGAAAAATATGTAAGCAGAACAATAGAAGTTGCACGGAGATATCTCATCCTTCCATCCAATAGTAGCCTAGTACTGAAACTCAGTAGTATTGAAACTCGGGTTCAAAACCTGGTTGGAACCATTTAATTTTTACACACACTGTTCACAGCATGCCTAGGTTCAGACCAAGGAAAACAGCAAGACGAGTGCCACCGTCCATATTGGAGGTTGCCTCCAATGATGTGTCCAGGGGCAACTCAGTGAGGGCTATGGCAAAGTCCTATGACATTTGTCATGTGACCTTGTACCGCTTCATAAAAAAGGAGAAGTTTCAGGCAGGAGAAAGCCAGGGAACAGCAGCTCCAACCCAGCTAGTAGGGTTTTCTCAGTGGAGCAGGAGATCAAGTTGGTGGAGTACCTGAAGGAGGCATCAGACCTGTATTATGGGTTGTCTCCTAAAGAGGTAAAGTAGGTCTACACAGAGCCGGAGGCCACACAATGCATTTTACAAGCTATTTATTATTTTGCTGTGTGTGTGCGGTTGTGTGTGTTTCTTTTCATACAATTGTGAGAAGTGGGTGTGATTTGGTTCTTGTGGATGGAATGTTTTGGGGCCAAAACATAACCATGTGTAGAGCTACCATAAGCCTACGGCTGGCTCTGGGTCTACACAGTGAATGCAAAGAATAGCAACAGTGGAGTAAGATGCAGTTGTTATAACAAGAACTACCTTTAATAAATATTTTAAAAACAGTATGTGTGTGTGTGTGTGTATTGCCCGATTTAGCTCATGTCTCTGTGCGCAGCAAGGGAGACCGGTTGGCAAGCTCCCCTGCGTAATCGCGCACACACACAGCTCGGATGACCGCTCATGTAAGCGCTGTAGTCTGGTTATCTTAATGGAACTAAATTCATAATCAAAAGGTTTGGGACATGACAGCTGTTGTATCTTCTGAAGAACGGAATGTCCACAACATCTAATACTTTGGAACACTTTATTGAACTGTTTGGTGTGGCATATTTACATGTTACTCTCACATGTCTCCAGCTAGCCTGAAGCTTCCGGGTTTACTCGGGTTGTTTTCTACCTCTTACAGAACATGCACTCTACCCTAACACAGTGTAAGCTCGCCCCCTACTGGACCGTTCGTTTATAACGGATACCGTTCTTCTACGTCAGTATCAAACAAGGCAAGGAAACTTAGTATTCTTCTTAGCAGGTAAATATCATCAATATTACTTAACAGGCTAGGATACCACAACAGCATTTTGCATTTGTATCATGAATGACGCAATGGCACCCTGAAGTGACAAAGCATCCCTAAAGGGCAAAATTATTGGATAATTAAAAATTACAATAGGCCTAGTGGTCACATGGAAAAGGCATTTGTGGAAAAATAAAGGGGGGAATTAAATTATTTATACGGCATATTTCAATGGCTGTTTTCGGGCTTTACACGAAGGCTATTATTCCCAGTTTTCAATACGGGTCCTTATTGTGTTTGTACGTGTTCCAGGCTACATTGAATTGACTTTTAATTTTTGTAACACACCTTTCTAGAGAAGCCATCGATGCCTCCAAAAATGACAATGTTGTAACTGTAAAAAGAAACAAATAATTAAAATATGTGCTGCATATACAGTATTTGAAATAAATCACAATATTACTTACAAAAACATGTGTTTATCCTGACCATACTAATGGAAAGAAACCCATCGAACTGTTAAGTTTCCAAAATTGATGTAGAATTTTCTGTGATGTAGAATGGTCCATACTATGGAACTCCCCATTTCTCTGGATGTTTTACCCAGTATCGCAGTCTTTTCATCCCGTTGAGATATGCCTATTTCTTCGTCACTTTTATGTTTGTTTCTCTCCTTCTCCACCCCTCCGACAAAATGCCAGTGACCTAATGTTAAACTTCATCCACGTAACAGTCTCCGCTGCTGCGGTTTTTTTTTTCATCAGGATTTCGGGTTATACATTTTGGAAAAACGTACCCAACTAGCAAGTTGACTGGCTCCACCGCCACGGTCCATGGTTGAACGTGTTTGTCTATGGTTTACAGGTAGTTAGCTATTCTTAGGGAAAATGGACAATTTCGCTCCAGGGCCAGGCAGGTTTTATATGAAGTGGGCAGCACAGCGATCTTGCAAGAAAAACAACCAGGATCGTACGTCAACATCGCCAACATATTGGACCGGGCAAGACTGGCCTGTAAACAAATACAAATAAACAGGGGAGCTGCGGTTTTTCTGGATAAAAAGCACTAACATTTACATTTCTCAACCGATTTCAATGAGTCGTTTTTATATTCAAGGGTTTATGATCTACGTGAAGTAGGAAAAAAAGTTTTGTCTCCAGTTACTTAGAATCTTGATAGGTTATAATCACTGCTAGATGCTCAAGAGAGGAGTGTGTATCAACGTTAGGCTTACATGAACTGAATTACTTAGTGGTGGAAAATAATTTATTGTCATAAGGAATTGTAAAAACTCACGTTTGTCAAGCATGGATTTGGCTTATATTCCTTGGTTAATACTTGTGTAGACATCCCTATATAATATAAATTAATGTACATGAAATGTGCATAAAGTTTTTTACATTGTGGAAAAGGCTTTTTCTGTCTACGTCCCCATCGTTTTAGCTTTTCTTGGTCAAATCACAGCTCATTCACTCTGAAATACTGAAAAAAAAATCTAAATAGTGCATCTAAGTTCTAATAATTGACCATCATTGAAAAAAATACAACAAAATCGGCAAATACTGAGACACTGGCAGTCAGTCTGCTTTCTATGTTTTTCTAGCAGTGGAAGGATACTACAGAGCCCCGGAGTGGCCATAGAGAGAAAAAAATATATATATCGAGGCCACGTTTTACTACATTGAGCGCTCGAAATGCTATTGCGTGCGCACGAGATACAATTCGTTCCCACGTTTTGATTAATTCGTTCGCACGTTTTGATTAATTCGTTCCCACGTTTTGGTTAATTCGTTCGCACGTTTTGATTAATTCGTTCCCACGTTTTGGTTAATTCGTTCGCACGAAGACTTAAAGGAAAACAACATCTGTCATCAAATGGACTCACTGGCTTGGTGACAAACATAGCCAGGGTCCCCTTGGTTGACTACTAAAGGACGTTTCCTGTGTAGAGTTGCACCACAGAGCAGTCTTGACAACGTTTGACAATGTTTTCTGCCATTTGAATAAATAGGTGTTATAATGCAAACGATTACAGAAAATTACACAGTGGATAACTGAGAACATGATCAGAACTCAGAGCAAACTATGAGGCACCAGTTTTCAGGTCATATTTGTGCCAGCAACTCATAAATCAAATGATGAGCAAGCTGTAATGGTGAAACCTCTGTGCAGTAAAGTGGTATAAGTTAAATACAAATATGAGTACACAAAACATTCAAGGGACTAAACGGAAAAGTACTGAAGGAGTGGCTGTCGAACAAAAACTGTCAAGCAGAAATGCTTCCATTGATCTTACTAAAAATGAAGATGCTGATGACATGGAAAGTGACGAGGTAGTTGATTGCAAAGTTAAATTAAGTGATGACACAAGCAAAACGTGAAAAGGAAATTTGATGACAGTGAGAGGGAGTCTACATTTATGTTTTGTCCACTGTTATGGGGTAGCCCCTCATAGTGATTGGTGAACCATCGAGATGTATTACGCCGAGAGGAAGGTGCACATTGTAGCGGTTTGACCACATTTAAACCAGTCAAAGGTTTGAGTCAATGTCAAACCCCACAAAGGATACATGAATAAAGAATACACATGAACTCTGGTTATTTTTTACAACACAAACAAATTAATTGCAAGGCAGTAGAATGGAATGAAACACACGATTTTAAATAAACCCAACCCTACCATAAGTGCAATTTTCAAACGTTATATTAGAGCAAAAAGGGGTAGAAGAAAAGTTCTTTAGAATTCAGTCCAGTTCCATATAAATCAGTTCAGTTTATAAAGGAAACAAAAATACTCCACTCTGGGATTTCCTGGTTATCCCACAAACAAAACTCAAAACAAGGAAGTATTCCCAACCAAAGTTCAGTTCTGCTAACTCAAAAACAAAAAACCACAAACCCCCAAAGCTTTGGTCAAAGTCAAAATCAAATGGTCGTTTGGCTGTAGGATCCTCGACGGATTTCCTTAGGAAGATGAGGAGATGTTTGCCAGGTGCACGAGGATTAAACGCAGACTTCACACGGCGCAAATGCCTGGGTAGGCTGACGAAGTGGAGGACTAACTTCTCCCTGCTCTTTACTCGCCGGCGTCAGTCGCCATACTGATTGGTGCGACTCATCATAAAGGGACGTACGGGGCCGGTCTTTCCGAAAGCAGGTAAATCAGAGCCATATCACTGGTTGACAGGACTGCTGGGTGTGTGGAGGTGAGTGAAAAAAACAGACTGATAGCCGGAAACATATCTCCCATTATCCATAACAACACAGTTTGGGCGATCACCACAACATTCTCTCTCGTGTGTTATGTTTGTTCTCATTTGTAGTCTGCTGCTTAAAGAGGAAGCATGTCATTGAGGATGACTTTAAGGTCATTGCAAGGCTAAATTATGGTCATCAAACACCAATTAAGGTATTTACTTGAAATGGTATTGGTTGGTAATGGAATGTAAATATTGCATGTATTGATTGTGTCAACTGCTTAAAAACCTGCAATTGTGAAAATGTATATTTGTGTTAATTTGTGGTAAATTAATGGAATTGTCTGTACAACCTGTTTGAGTCAATCTACAGAATCCTGACCTGATTGGGCCATTCAAACTGGGGAAGGCGGGACTCAA
>NW_027282728.1:0-17343 GCF_046629955.1 Centroberyx affinis
CTGATGACTTGAAAAGGTTTCTAAAGTCTTGACTTGAGATCTTGTGTTTGTGTAAATGACTTGGATCGAAAGTGATGAAATTTGTTCCAGCAGACGACTGAATTGAAATTCTGTTTTCTGAATTTGTATGGAATGATTGAATTTATTGAAGTTGAAACTGATTATAGAAATCAAACTCATGATGCTCTTATCATGAGTTTTTATCCTATGAACGATATTGCCTTGAAAAGTCCTAGATATGTTCTGACTTGACTGTTCTACATTTTGACTTGGGACTTGACTTGAGACTTGACATTAATGACATGGACTTGACTTGGACTTGATTTGGTAATCTACATTTAGACTTGGGACTTGACTTGAGACTTATGCTTCAAGACTTGAGACTGACTTGGGACTCGAGCAAAATTGACTCACCTCTGCTTCTTTCTCTCTTGAATGGACTGTGTGGGCTACCAGTGTGACATGACAAAAAAAATCTAATTCATTCATTCAGTCATTCATTCATGCAAAAATAAAGGAAAACACCTGAGTAAGTGATATTCTGGTGAGTGTGGTGTCTTGGAGGCTGACAGCAAACCTATCTACAGATCACATGAGAAATCAATGATGAATGATAAAAACAATGTAAACGATGTTCCATGGCCATCTCATTCATCAGATGTCAACCCACCTCACCTTCAGCAAAACACCAGATGATGTTAGAAATTATGTCACATCCCTCCAGTAGAGGTCCTGTGGAATATGAAGCTGTCCTGGCACCTCCTGGTGGCCCATACAGCCCTACACACACATCATGTTGGTGTTTTCCTTTATTTTGCAAGTTGCCTGTACAGTGCAGTTACCAGCAATATAGAGGAAATGACAGAATTTCCCACAGACTGGGCACTGGGGAGTTGGCATCTATGGAGGACCTAAAGCTTCACTAAGCAAATTTTTAAAAGTGGGCCTGGCAGAAACAGAAACATTTTTACATGCAATTTGAGAGTGTAAACTTGTTTACCCATTTTGGGAAAAAGTACTAGAATACATAGGGAAGTGGTTGGGTTCGATGGGACCTGTATCGCCAAGACTATGCCTATGGGGGACCAAACAGAATTGCCCAATATGTCAAAATATGACTTTGCAGTGATAAATGCAGGGGTTGTCACGGCAGCCCGATGTACTTTTCCATAACCTCAGGTTATGGAAAAGTACATCCTCTCCAGATCTTAAAAAATGGATAGAATCTATGTTAGAAATAGTATCATATGAACACATGTTAGCTAGAGTCAATGATGAAAGTGAGAACTTTAAGAGGTCATGGGACTGCTTTTTCACTCATATTACTGGGATCTGGTTGTATTGCTATAATTGCTAAATGTTTATATCTGCTGTTCTAAATATGTGCATTTACCATGGGCCTTTGGATGTTTTATAACTAAAGGTAATAATACTGTCTGTCTGTGTATATTTAAATAAATGAAAACTTTAATAACAAAAAAAAAGAAAAAGTGGGCCTGGGAAGAACGTCCCATTCCCACTGATTGAGATGCCAGAGATTCCCCCTGTTTGGCCAAATTAAATTCTGGTGTCGGTCACTGGTGGGAAATCTGCTCCGTACAGGAAGCAATGAATCAAAATTGAAGAGTGAAATCCAAACTGTCTCCTAAACAGCAGTGAGCAGGACTCTGTCCAGAGAAAGCTGGACCCACCAACATTAGATCTTGTCCTCTCTCGTCTCTTTGGTATCTTTGGTATCTTTGGTTTCTGGGTATTGAAGTTCAAATTTTTCAGACAGTTACCTCTTGCTGCTAGTTTGAGTCGACAACATGCAAAGATGCCTAGTGCAGCTTTAATTCAGTACAGGAAATTAACTTTTTTTTGCTTCCACAATGCAGTGAGTGTTGCATTCTAAAATTCACAAGCCACTTTTTCCACAATTTGAACAGTCCGTCCTCAGTGTGTGTTTGGTCATACGAGTGAATCCTGGTTCCTCCTCTCTTGGTTCCAGCTGGAGACCTTTGTGGTGGAGATGCAGAACCCGAGCGGTGGGGTTAAAGGCTCGGAGCAGAAACTCAGCGTCACCACCATCCCCCACGTCATCGCTGGTGAGACACACACACACACACACACACATATACACACACCAAGTCTGAAAAAGTCTTAAGGCCTTAAAAGTATTCAAATGTCTTCATGTAATGGTTTCTTCTTCACTCTTAAATGAATCCAGAACAGGGGTTAGCGGTACAATAAGTATATCCTATCTGCTTCATGTCCCGTAACAATTCATTTGCCGCTGTCTGTTTTCTTATTCTGCCCATTTATAGTTTCACAATTTTCATTATCTATGTTCAGTCAGAAATAGGCTGGTTGTCCAGCTTTATTTCTTTATTCTGGTTTGGAAATGAAATCCAACTCAGTCCAGGTAAATCTTAAAGGAATAGTTCACCCAAAAATGAAAACTCTGTCATCATCTACTCCCCCTCATGCCAAATGAAACAGGTGAAATGTGTTAGTCCATATAACACACAGGGAGGCTGCCAGCACAACTTGGTAGCAGCCTTCTCCAAAACAACTGAAGTCAATGGGGACCTGTTCTTTAGAGTTCCACAACAAAAACAGCCAAACAATCACACTGTGAAAAGAAAGACCTATACACCATTATTTGTTGCAAATCAATCAGCTGTAGTTAAGATTTGCACTAAATGATGGTGTAAATATACTGTAGGTCTTTTTGGAACTCTGAAGAACTGGTCCCCACTGACTTCAGTTGTTTTGGAGAAGGCTGCTATGGAGTTGTGCTGGCAACCTCCCTGTGTGTTATATGGACAAACTTCACCTGTGTTTCAACTGGCATGAGGGGGAGTAGATGATGACAGAATTTTCATTTTTGGGTGAACTATTCCTTTAAAAGTCTCACTTCTGGCTCTCTGGAACCTGCAGATAGCCTGCATTCCCTCAGTTATCACTTATGGGAATCGGTGGATAGAGGAAAACATAATGGCAGCCAAAGCAGTGAAACCTTTTCTTAATTGCATTTGTTAAACCCCAGAGCGTATAGACACTGTGACAGGCTGCCTCGGCCATCTAAGCTGCTAACACAGGCTAAATAAGGCATCCCACAATTGGATGAGATCTGGGTGGTGCTTTAGGGGCCAAAGTGGCTCTTTAATCCGGTCCAAAGCAGCGAGGGAAAGATCAGTGCGGCTGCCTGGGCCAAACCCACCATGTGATGTGAGTCCATGTGGTCAAGGCTTCAGATAAGCACCTCCAGTTCTACATGCGGGTACAAATCCCTTAAAATAACCTTACATTTACATTAATTCACCCCTTAATTCAAGCAGAATCACCTTAAAATTAATTAAGGGAGTTATTACTGTAATGGAGGAGATCCCATCAAAACCACCTTAAATACCCCTTAAGTTTTGACTCCTTACCTTCTAATTGAATGTAAAATTCAGAGAGACAGGAACTTCCCATTAATGAATTAACTCATTAATAATCTGTAAACCTGCACAAAAGCCATGGATGGAAAATCCCTTAATTTCTAGTGTCTCCATGAATCAACCCATGAACAAATCCCTTATAAACCCATGATACTAACCTTACGTTTTTTTTTTTTAAAGCTATGTTATTTTTAATGGATAATTAATGTTGATGTGATTGAGAAAATAAGGACATTTCTGGGATAAAATTAAGGGGTTTGGATTCGTATTAGCATTAACCCCCAGAGTATCCAGTATCCAGCTCCCTGTGATGGACTGAATGTCAAATATTCACCTGTTCCCACGCAGGTAAGGACGTCATCGCATGGATTCTCAACAAGCTGAAGATCACTCAAGAAGGTAAAAAGTGTTGTGTTTGTAAGCTATGAAATAAGATTATTAATGATCATATACACGTCAGTTACTGAAAAGAGAATACGTATCTGTCTGATCATCCTCATGACTTTTTCTCCCTTCGCCTAACTCGTGTCCTCCCTCCTCTTCTGTTTTACAGAGGCTCAGGCCTTTGCCACCATGCTGGTGGCCTATGGCTACATCTACCCTCTGCAGAACCACAAGAAGCTGGTGATGTGCAACGATGCCACTCTCTACCGCTTCCAGGTAAAACAAAATCCCCCTTTTTCTTTGCTACAAACGAGTTATTGCAATTAACAGTCTCCAAGTCATAACGCGTGTCCTAAGTTAGCCTGATTCCTGGAGTTCATGCTTGTGCCCCTCTGTTTAAAGGTGCTATGTGTAATATTTTAACATCCGTAAATCATGACATTCATTTTGACACATTAGTATAATTACTGTAAACAGGGGTGTAGCACAAAATTCTGGGCCCTATACATAAGCAGTCTCTGTGGGCCCCCTTCCTCTCTTGATCCATGTCTCTCACGCATCTTTTGAATTTTTTTTTTACAAATAATTGAGCCAACAACTGCACACATGAATCTGTAGTGCTCACCTTTCTTTTGAAAGAAATTAGTTAGCAGTTGTTTTCCCTTAGTTTGCTTTCTTTCTCTTTCCTTTCTTTCTTTTCTTTTTTGGTCCCCACGATTTCCCTTTCTTGGGGAAAGAAATGACTCTATCACAGTGCACATTGGTGCTCGATTAGCTGCGTTTAGAGACAAATCCTAGTGCCGGGGTGGACTAAACCATTTTGCGCCTTTTGTTAGGGGTGAGAGGGGCCTCAGAGAGCCTCCACTATTTTTTTTTTGATGCAAAGTTCAGTCTCTCAACCGATTTATTCAGCCAATTTTAATTTAGTTATGACACTAATTACTTAGAAATAAAAAATTGCAAACAAAAACAAACTTTTCATTCCAGGCTTTTCAAGGGCCCTCCCCACATTGGGGCCCTGGGCAGTCAGTCCCACTTTTCCCCCCACTGTAAACAAATGAGACCATCACCGAGAAGATGGGCTGCCTCTACCAGCCTCTCCACTGCATTTTACATTGTGTGCCACTGGGTCACATTTGGCGGGAAATCTGCTGGATTGCTTTACAGCACAAAACAGGAGCTGTTTTTACTTTGCAAAGTCATCCACAGCTTTATTCCAGTTCCACTATTCTGCAGAGTTCTAACTTGAACTCTTAGCTTACCTGGTCTGAATGCATATTCGCTGTTATCAAGGGCTGTTATTTGCTATCTTTCTTCTTGTTCCTCAAAACAAACAACGCCAGGTAGGGACATCCTCTTTGCGTCAGGAAGCAACAGGGTTTATGGGAAGTGTGGTCTTAATTTTGAGAAACAGTAGCCACTGGTGTGATAGAGGCTACCAATCGCCTCAGAGTCATTCCTATGTTCCCAGGGTCCTATGTTCCCCAGATTTATATGGCACATAATGGAAACATGACAAAGGGTCCTATGTTCCCAGGGTCCTATGTTCCCCAGTTCTAGGGTTAGGGTTAGGGTTAGGGTTATAGACCTTCAAAATCAAATAAAATGATAACCATTGGTTTTGTTGTGTTTATATAGCTGTTTTGAAGCCTTGTTCCAATAAAAAAAAAAAAGGATAATATTTATGAAATATTTTAACTTGAAACGGATCAAATTTGACCCAAACACAAGGAGGGTTAATGTGTGTTAACAGAATATTGAACTGGGGAACATAGGACCCTGGGAACATAGATACGCTCCCATTGTCTCCATGGTCGCATTTGTTTACAGTAATTCTACCAACGTATCACAATTAATTTGACAATGATATATTGATGTTTAAAATATGTAGCACCTTTAAAGAATAAAAAAAAATAGGAAATACTTCAGTCCTTTTTATGGACTGGATTATACTCTGCTGAAACTTGTCAGTGTTATGGACACTGTTGTTCACAGATCTATATACAGTGAAATAATATCACTAATATTGTCTTTCTAAACCCAACCTTTCCAGACCCCGTACTTCTGGCCTGCACAGAAGTGGGTTGCAGAGGACTCTGACTATGGTGGGTGCAATGCCATATAGAGGTGGTTGCCTAAAGTAGTGAAATCAGCAGCTATAGTGAATGTTCAGAATCACCCACGCTAACTTCACAGATCTACAGGCTCTGTAAATATCCTCCATTCTCCATATGTATAATGCCTGCAGTTGCAAGCAATAACTATGTGTTTGTTGTCATTGTCAACCAATATTACTTGTTGGTCATTATTGAGTTAAAGCTGTAGGCTATATGAGGGACGTTTGTTTGATTTAGAGAGCATAGGACTGCTGTCCGTGGTGCTGACCAGGGGTTACTGTTTGTAGTATGAGAAGTGGTGCAGTGAGCCTCTCCATAGTGACTCTTTTACAATTGCAATTGTCATCTCCGAGAGATATGTTGGCTAATTTCTATGTGATGGAGAAAGTGGTGGAGTATGTGTGCATGTGGAGAAAGGCTCAGCAAAATCATTTGCACTGCAGTCCATTTACCCCACATGTATGCTAAAGTGTTAGCATGGAGCCTAGTATCACTGAACATAGTGTATGCTAAAGTGTTAGCATGGAGCCTACTATCACTCAACATAGTGTATGCTAAAGTGTTAGCATGGAGCCTACTATCACTCAACATAGTGTATGCTAAAGTGTTAGCATGGAACCTACTATCAACATAGTGTATGCTCAAATGTTAGCATGGAGCCTACTATCACTGAACATAGTGTATGCTAAAGTGTTAGCATGGAGCCTACTATCACTGAACATAGTGAATGCTAAAGTGTTAGCAAGGAGCCTACTATCAACATAGTGTATGTTAAAGTGTTAGCATGGAGCTTACTATCAACACAGTGTATGCTCAAGTTTTAGCATGGAGCCTACTATAAACATAGTGTATGCTAAAGTGTTAGCATGGAGCCTACTATGAACATAGTGTATGCTAAAGTGTTAGCAAGGAGCCTACTATCACTGAACATAGTGTATGCTAAAGTGTTAGCATGGAGCCTACTATCAACATAGTGTATGTTAAAGTGTTAGCATGGAGCCTACTATCAATATAGTGTATGCTTAAAGTGTTAGCATGGAGCCTTCTATCAACATAGTGTATGTTAAAGTGTTAGCATGGAGCCTACTATCATAGTGTATGCTTAAAGTGTTAGCATGGAGCTTACTATCAACACAGTGTATGCTCAAGCTTTAGCATGGAGCCTACTATAAACATAGTGTATGCTAAAGTGTTAGCATGGAGCCTACTATGAACATAGTGTATGCTAAAGTGTTAGCATGGAGCCTACTATGAACATAGTGTATGCTAAAGTGTTAGCATGGAGCACTGGAGCCAATGATCTACCAGGGAAACATGGATGATATCAGCCTATAACAGTTTCAGTGTGCTTAAGTATGTTCTGAAAGAGAGTTATACCAACAGACATATTATAGCAAAAGCCTGTATCTTTGAATATAAATATCATTTTTGTAGCATATGTTGTTAAACTATTTTCCTTTCTTCTGATTGTAGCCATTTATCTGGCAAAGAGGAACATCCGCAAGAAAGGCATGCTGGAACCCTATGAACAGGTAAGTGCACACAGTGTTATAAAACATATTCCATGATTATATGTGTTTGTGTGTGTGTGTGTGTGTGTATGTGTGTATATATATTAGGTTGACTGCTTTCACTATATATCATGGTAAAAGCCACAATAATGACAATGCTGGAATTTTTTTTTTTTATCACTGACTACCATGATTATTGCCCAATGTCAAGATGTCCCAGTGATTCATTCGGCCTGTTCCGTTCTTGTGTTCTCCAAAAGCAGATGCTGAGTGATTGCACCATTTCTTGCTAAAGACTGTCCTTGTGCGTGTGTTTGAACAGGCACACTACAACCACCTCCATGAGTGGCTGAACCACAAGTGGGACTTCATCGTGATGCAGGCTACCGAACAGTACAAGTAGGTGTAGCAACATCTGATGTCTGGATTCAGGATTCACTATGGTTTTCTTTCTTGTCACTGGCGTCGCTCGTGTGGCATACCACTAACCAGTTCTGCAAAGCTCTGATCTGTGTAGAGAATGAGCCTTTTGGGGAAATTGATTAAGTATTGACCTCAATGAAAGTCAATGCAGACATAACAGCCAAGTTTCAATGTGAAAGTCTTAACCCCCCCCCATTCTCTCTCTCTCTCTCTCTCTCTCTCTCTCTCTCTCTCTCTCTCTCTGTTCTGTGTGTGTGTGTGTGTGTCAGGGTTGGAAAGGAAAGGAAGAAGCCGGATCGCGTGGTGTTTGACTGTCAGGAGAGGGCCTACTGGATAGTGCACAGGCCACCGGTCAGTGTGTGTGTGTGTGTGTATATGTGTGTGTGTGTGTATGTGTGTATTGCCTGTTCAATCATTCTGAAAAGCCCTACACTGTGTCATTATGTATTTTTGCACACACAGCGTTCATTTTATTCATATTATATATGTATACATATGTATATATCTATGTATACTGTATGTGTGCATGTATATACCCCCCCACACATACACATATATACATATATACTTTTTTTATACAGAGTATAACTGGAAATTTGTTTTTGACGACCAAAATGCCACCATATAAAAAGCTTAGTGACTGCTAGTAAAGAGAGCCCAAGATGTAATTATTACACATTAATATATGTTTGTCATTTGTGTCCAGCGTCACGCTCACAGTGCTATGGACTACGGTCCAGATCGCCTCATTGACCCCAACGCAGATGAGGTAACAGGTCAGTACACACACACACACACACACACACACACACACACACACACACACACACACACAGTGGAAGAGGCTGAGGTCAGGAGCAGCTGCTGTAATGGTTTGTTAAGAATCTTACTAGAGCTTAACATGGAGACTAGTCGTGCTCGGCTGATCTCTATGGACACATCTACTTATAGTATGCAAATGAGTGCGTGAAGTCATCTGGCGACTTCTAGCGACTTTTTGAGCAGCCAATAGCTACTTTCCTTGGAAGACAGTTGGCAACACTGCTGCTTGTTTTCTTTAAAGGAGTCTTGACTAGACTATCTTAAGGTGATTATCAAATCCAAGAATGTCAAGTTGATGCTTGTGTCCTTGTGAAGTCTCCAAGTTGTCTTGGAGAAAACAAACTTCTCAGAGCATCCTTACAGTTTGAGATTAAGTTAAATTAAGATGCCCAGCTGTTCATTTTCCCATCTGGTTCAACCGGCTCTGTACATTATAGACTACTTTACTATAGGCTATATAGAGTGTACTACAGACTATAGTGATGGTTGGTAGTGATGCCTCTGGGATCTTTATCCGTCCTCCATCCATGGTGTTCTTTTGTTTTGGAAACAGTTTCAGCCATTAGATATTACCGCAGAACTTGAATGGCAAATTTGGCATACACACTGAATTTGCAATTATTAATTAATGTTCTGATTGCTACGGTGGTCCTGAGGGTCAAAACACAACAACATTTCAGAAAACACAACGACATTTCAGAAAACACAACGATATTTCAGGAAACACATT
The DNA here is from genome assembly GCF_046629955.1 of Centroberyx affinis. Lineage (NCBI taxonomy): Eukaryota > Metazoa > Chordata > Actinopteri > Beryciformes > Berycidae > Centroberyx > Centroberyx affinis. The sequence goes on from NW_027282728.1 coordinate 9,413, forward strand.
TCAGAAAACACAACCACATTTCAGAAAACACAACAACATTTCACAAAACACAACCACATTTCACAAAACATGACGACATTTCACAAAACACAACATTTCACAAAACACATTTCACAAAAAACAACAATTCAGAAAACACAACATTTCACAAAACACAATGACATTTCAGAAAACACAACAACATTTCACAAAACACATTTCACAAAAACAACATTTCAGAAAACACAACAACATTTCACAAAACACAACAACATTTCACAAAACACGACATTTCCGTCCTCCATCCACGGTGTTTTTTTGTTTTGGAAACGTGTTTCAGCCATTAGATATTACTGCAGAACTTGAATGGCAAATTTGGCATACACACTGAATTTGCAATTATTAATTAATGTTCTGATTGCTACGGTGGCCCTGAGGGTCAAAACACAACATTTCACAAAACACAACGACATTTCACAAAACGCAACTACATTTCAGAAAACACATTTCCGAAAACACAACCACATTTCAGAAAACACAACAACATTTCAGAAAACACAACCACATTTCAGAAAACACAACATTTCAGAAAACACAACCACATTTCAGAAAACACAACGACATTTTAGAAAACACATTTCAGAAAACACAACATTTCACAAAACACAACATTTCACAAAACACAATGACATTTCACAAAACACAACATTTCACAAAACACATTTCACAAAACACAACAACAATTCAGAAAACACATTTCACAAAACACAATGACATTTCACAAAACACAACATTTCACAAAACACAACATTTCACAAAACACATTTCACAAAACACAACATTTCACGAAACACAACAACATTTCACAAAACACAACGACATTTCACAAAACACAACAATATTTCAGAAAACAATAATATTTCAGAAAACACAACATTTCAGAAAACACAAGTTGTGTTGTGTTTTGTGAAATGTTGCTGTGTTTTGACCGTCAGGGCCACCGTAGCTTGCAGTTTTAAAGGCGCGTTTCCATCTAATTTGATTAGATGATTAGATGGTATACATTGTGATTGGAGCAGTACAGTTTCCTCTGGGGAGAATTTAGTCTTTCTGTGCTGCTCTGACATTTATAGTATGCCGTCCATTGAGCGTAGACGCTTTTCCCCACAATGTGAAAAGAGGATCTTTTTCATTCATTGCATTTTTCCTTGTCTGTCTTCTTCTCTTTCCACACAGATTCTTTTCCATCTCAATCTTTCCTTGCACTGATGAAGACAAGGGTGCAAACAATAAACACATGAGCACACTAACATGCATGCACACAGACAAGACTAGGATTAGACCGATACAGGTTTTTGAAGGCTGATAATGACATTTTCAGTCCAAAAACTTATAAGTAATCAGTGTTTCTCCTAGAAATGTATTGTTGTCAGAGTGAAAAACTCTCCATTGTAACACGGGAAGATAATAATAAAATATATTTATGCCTACTTGTGTGGAATCTGATCAAAATGTCTCATTAGAATCATTTCAGGTTAAGGGCTTCCCATAGACAACCAGTGTAGTATTGATCAATTCTAAAATAAATATGTTATAAATCAAACTGCATCATATCAGAGGTGGATGTCACTGACTGGACCAGATCTGACTTTTAATAAACGGACAATATCAGCTCCATATATCGGTCCAACCCTAGACAAATCAAACATGGATGACTGTAAATGTAAACTGACATAATTTACTGAATATCACTGGATATATAGTATATTTATCATTGAATATATGATATATTTTCTAGCTTACTTTTTGGGGAATTTCAAATTGACTTCAGTACTTATGCTCACATAAACACAAAACCCAAGTACTCTTCTTTGGTATTGTGTTTCACAGTATTTTCCACCTATTTGTGTTAGTGCCAGCAGTAGCTTTCACAGTAGCTTTCCTCCCACTGTAGGTGTAACACTGTAAATAGCATCAGTGTATTCCTCTTTGCTGAGCCCCACTATCGTAGTAGATGTGCATTTCCCATTGATGTGATCAGACCAGAAGTGGGGACTCAAGTCATAATTTTAACTGATTGAGACTTGACTTGATGCATGAAGAGAAGACTTGAGACTTGACTTGACTTGGGTTCTGGTGACTTGGGACTTGACTCTGACTTGTACTCTGATGACTTGAAAAGGTTTCTAAAGTCTTGACTTGAGATCTTGTGTTTGTGTAAATGACTTCGATTGAAAGTGATGAGATTTGTTCCAGCAGACGACTGAATTGAAATTCTGTTTTCTGAATTTGTATGGAATGATTGAATTTATTAACGTCGAAACTGATTATAGAAATCAAACTCATGATGCTTTTATCCTATTAAAACCATATTGCATTGAAAAGTCCTAGATATTTAGTTTACTTTAACATATTAAATTGATACTGGACTCTTGATTTGTTCTGACTTGACTTGCTGTTCTACATTTAGACTTGAGACTTGACATTAATGACATGGACTTGACTTGGACTTGACTTGGTAATCTACATTCAGACTTGGGACTTGCCTTGAGACTTGTGCCTCAAGACTTGAGACTGACTTGGGACACACCTCTGGATCAGACTATGCCTGCCTATGATGACAAATTATTTTTCCTGTCATTTCTCAGAAAATCAGCTTTGACCAGCACAGACGGATGGTAAGTAATAACATGGACAGCAGAATAGCCTGTAATTCATGTGATTTTCACAAAATGTAACATTTTTGTGATGAATTTGAAATGACATCAGCGTCCTGTCCTCTTCCCCTCTAGAACATCTTCTACCAACAAGCCATCATGAGGCCGAAAGTCAAATCTAGCGTGTCCCTCGGAGCGTAAGTTCCTCTGGTACCTCAGCATGAGAACCTTTCCAGGGCTTGAAATGAACTTTTTGGCTCACTAGCCGATGTAGCCACTAAGAATTTTCACTAGCCAATTTCTTTTCTTTTAATATGGTGTAGTGATTACAGAGAATGTAGCTGCATGCGTTTTATCATCTTTGTTTATGATTTTTTTGTATTGATAATTTACCCAAGCATTTTATATTACTCAAGTTTGCTCACCCCCAAAACAAAATAATTTGTTTTAGACTTCTGCACAGCGTACATCCAGCAGTTTTGACATAATATGATGTTGTTTTCTTGGTCAAACACAGCAGACATTTTATTGCATTTTTGACAAGTTATTAAATATTCTTCAGTATATTGCAGTATATTGCAGTATAAAAGCAGGAGGTCCTGTTTTAGTAACCAAACTTTGTGCTATGTGGATTCAGATATGTTTGGTCACAAGAGGTTATGATGCTCATGACACTTTGTAAATGTGGAAGCTCCACTGCTCTCACAGCAGCTTTGTCTCTGCAGACTGGTGAAGTTCGTCACAACCTACAAGAACCATGACCCGTTCCTGGCTCCCTGTCTACCCAGCAACCCCTGGCAAACAGACAATGACACGTACTGGAATCTCAACATGAGGAGGTGAGGGCGGCACTGACTGTACTGTAAACGGTAACAAGGTCCCCACTGAGAAGACTGGCAGCCTCTACCAGCCTCTACACTGCATTTTGGAAGAAATTGGGTTTATGGGAAATGTGGTCTTAATTTTGAGAAACACTAGCACTAACAATACTGCTGGTGTGAGATAGAGGCGACCAATAATCTCTACCATGGTCTCATTTGTTTACAGTAATTATACCAAGGTATCACAGTTAATTTAATCATGATATTTTGATGGTTAAAAAAGCTACACATAGCACCTTTAATATACTTGCACCACAAGTGAATTGGGGGAAAAAAATGGTACTAACACATGCAAATTAACTAATAGTTCATAAAAAAATTCTGTTGAATATTAGTTGGTCATTTACAGAGGGATTTGTAAAAAAAAATGTTTTTGGATTAATTATTTAAAAAATACTATGTAAAAATAAAACAAATCGTAAAAAAAATCTTAAATTTGATATTTTGTTATAACTTAAAAACAAAATTTTCATTCATTTTTTTGTCTCAGTAAGTTATGCTGCCACTGGCATTATTATATCCTGTGTACATCTGTACAATCGTTTATTTACATGCATGTTCTATTTTTCATAACTGCCTCCTAGTACTTGCTTCTGCAATGGCCCAGTTTTCCCACAGGGATCAATGAATCAATTACATATTATATATTATCTTATCTATCTCAAGTAGAAGAATCTTCTAGTTCTGTGCAATTATAAAAACGAAGCAGATTAGCAGTGATGGACTGTTTTCTAAGTCTTTATTTTATTATTTCAGTTTTTCCTTTTCATTTATCCTTTATTTAAGAATGATTTATTCCAGGTACTCTCATTGAGAACTCTCTTTTTTTAAGAGAGACCTGAGAACAAAAACATTCATGAAATTGACAAAGAAAATACATGATAGAAAACAAAAAGAAAACATAAAAAATACATTACAGAAAGCCAGCACAAACATGGTAGAAAATGTGAGATATCTTTGCTTTAAAATCATTGAGGGGTCAAAGGGCTTTGCAGTCGGTTCCATTTCTAAGGTGCACAGTATCAGAAACCAGCTAACTAAACTAACCTGTCCTGTGATCTGGTAGCATTATCACTGGATTTAAAAGACAGTAGAAATGTGAGGTACAGGAGCCTTACAGAATAGAATAGAATGCAATACATTTCCCCCACCGCTGTTAAAGAAGAGGCAGCAAAATGTCTCCATAATCAAACACAGACATGTCATGGATTTTGTTTGCCTACAGGGTTGACGTCCCCACCAAGATGCGAGTGGAGCGCTGGTCCTTCAGCTTCTTCGAGCTGCTGAGCGACCTGCGCGGACGAGATGACTTCAAGGTCTTCCTCAAGAAGGAGTTCAGCGGTACGTACCCGAATGCCAAAGATCACATTTCAAATTGGATTGTGTATCTGGTGTGGCCTGGTTGAGCTTGTGTGTTTCTGTGTGTGTGACAGTTGGGGGGGGTGTGTGTGTGTGTGAGGGGGCAGTTCCACAAACTGATAACCAGAGAAGCAAAATGGATGTGAAATGATTGGGTCGATTTGGTGTCTGAATTGCAACACTGCTCTGTGTGTGTATGTGCGTGTTTGTGTGTATCCCAGGGGAGAATTTGGCATTCTGGGAGGCGGCTGAGGAGATGAAGTGGGGCACTGCATCCTCCATGTCAACAAAAGCTGAGATCATCTTCAAGTGAGTTTCAGTGCAGACAAATATAGTGTGTGTCTGTGTATGCACCTGCACCTACTATCATCTAGTTAGTTCTTATATACTCAACTTTCCTCTGGCCGTATAGTTATATTTGTACCTATTTATACCCTGCTTATACCATTCCAACTCATGTGTACAGCTTCTTCTTTTTCTTTGCTTGCAATGGTTCGAAACACTCAAATCCCAATGCAATATTGGGTAACACTTTACAATAAGGGTCACTAAGTTAAGGGCTAGTTAATGCTTAATAAGCATTAACTATACATATATAGTATACATGTATATATATATGTATATATGTATATATATATATATACAGTATTTCTGTCATTGGTTTTCTTCCATAGATTCCTATCAGGGTAATCAATCAGGTTCCAACAGCATACATTCCTTACACGACTTATACTTTGTTTATATACAACATACACTTACTGTATATACTAGTACTATTTCATATACTACTTCTGAAAGAGACTTATTTCTTACATTTCTATTCGGCTGTTTCTATTCTTCTACATACTACTTTAATAATTTTGTGTTCGTTTCATGTGACCTACAGTAGCAACCCACCAAGTCGAATTCCTTGTATGTGCACACTTACTCGGCCAATAAAACCAATACTGCGCATACTGTGCATATTTGTGCGGATCTTCAAGCGTTTTTCTGTGCTCAGGACCTTCCTGGCCCCAGGCGCCCCCCGTTGGATCAACATCGATGGCAGGACTATGGGTCTGACAGTGAAGGGCTTGGATCATCCTCACCGCTACGTCCTGGACGCCGCCCAGACTCACGTGTTCCTGCTCATGAAGAAGGTGAGTGTGTCGTTTAAGGTGCATGCAGTAAGTAAGGTTTTTCCTGCCTCAGCACAAAATGATAGATGCCAGAGAATTCTAGAAGAGGACAAAGGTTCTGTCAATGTTGTTGCAATTCCACCTAATAGCCCTTTAATTCTTCTTAATTTTAGGGTTGAGGGTAAAGATACTTTGCGTCCAATGCCTTTTTGTTCTTATCCTTCTGAAATTTGAGTCACCAGTCATTATATGCTCTTTCCTACTGCAGGATACTTTCTTCCGCTACCTCAAGTCTCCAGTGTACAAGGAAACCCAGAAGAAGGCCCTGAACCCAGAGCTTCAGAACTTCAGGTTAGTGGCTGAATTGATGTGATACAAACACCTCAAAATACCATACCAAGAGTCTGGTGTTGTTTATGGGTTAGACTAGAAATCATTGGATAAAAATACATGAATTTTGCTGTTCAAATACTACTACTAATACAAACATATACTGAAACATTTGGACCTCAGTTACACCTGGTATTAAAATGTGATCTGCATCTGGATATGCTATCCAGATATGGAACAATCCGATGAAATCCTTTGCATTTACACCTGGTAGTTATATGCGTTCTATCTGTCTGCGTTGTGATGGGACCGCATTTTTTGACAAAGCAGCTGAGTAGGTGTGGAGGAGGCAACAAAAACTAACATGGCAGCTGTTACTGTGCAGCCTTTTCCTTTGACTTCTACCACTCTCTGTAAGAGGCGCAATAATGATGTTTCTACCAGCAATGATGACATTTCTACTCTTGGCGATTACGTTTCTACCCATAATGACGGAATTTCTGCCCATGGTGATGATGTTTCTACCCATAATGACGGCATTTCTACCCACGGCGATTACGTTTCTACCCATAATGACGGAATTTCTGCCCATGGTGATGATGTTTCTACCCATAATGACGGCGTTTCTACCTTTGGCAATGACGTTTCTACCCTTGGCAATAATGTTTCTACCCATAATGACGGTGTTTCTACCCTTGACAATGATGTTTCTACCCATAATGACGGCATTTCTACCCTTGACAAAGATGTTTCTACCCATAATGACGGCGTTTCTACCTTTGGCAATAATGTTTCTACCCATAATGACGGTGTTTCTACCCTTGGCAATAATGTTTCTACCCATAATGACGGTGTTTCTACCCTTGACAATGATGTTTCTACCCATAATGACGGCATTTCTACCCTTGGCAATGATGTTTCTACCCATAATGACGGCGTTTCTACCTTTGGTAATGACGTTTCTACCCTTGGCAATGATGTTTCTACCCATAATGACGGCATTTCTACCCTTGACAATGATGTTTCTACCCATAATGATGGCATTTCTACCCTTGGCAATGATGTTTCTACCCATAATGACGGCATTTCTACCCTTGGCAATGATGTTTCTACCCATAATGACGGCGTTTCTACCTTTGGTAATGACGTTTCTACCCTTGGCAATGATGTTTCTACCCAAAATGACGGCATTTCTACCCTTGGCAATGATGTTTCTACCCTTGGCAATGATGTTTCTACCCATAATGACGGAATTTCTACCCTTGGCAATGATGCTTCTACCCATAATGACGGCATTTCTACCCTTGGCAATGATGTTTCTACCCTTGGCAATGATGTTTCTACCCATAATGACGGTGTTTCTTCCCTTGGCTATGACATTTCTACCCTTGGCAATGATGTTTCTACTCATAATGACACCGTTTCTACCCTTGGCAATGATGTTTCTACCCATAATGATGGTGTTTCTACCCTTGGCAATGACGTTTCTACCCATAATGATGGCATTTCTACCTAAGGCGACAGCGTTTCTACCTGTAATTATGCCATTTCTAACCCCAGTCAAGACATGTATACCGTGATGACGATTCTACCGATGACGATGATAG